>NC_092117.1:25620227-25775464 GCF_045679555.1 Salvelinus alpinus
GAAAATGATGTCATGGCTTTAGAAGCTTCTGATAGGCTAATTGACATCATTTGAGTCAATTGGATGTGTACTTGTGGATGTATTTCAAGGCCTACCTTCAAACTCAGTGTCTCTTTGCTTGACATCATGGGAAAATCAAAAGAAATCAGCCAAGACCTCAGGGAAAAAATTGTAGACCACAAGTCTGGTTCATCCTTGAGAGCAATTTCCAAACACCTGAAGGTACCATGTTCATCTGTACAAACAATAGTACGCAAGTATAAACACCATGGGACCACGCAGCCTTCATACCTCTCAGGAAGGAGACGCGTTCTGTCTCCTAAAGAGGAACGCACTTTGGTGCGAAAAGTGTAAATCAATCCCAGAACAACAGCAAAGGACCTTGTGAAGATGATGGAGGAAACAAGTACAAAAGTATCTATATCCACAGTAAAACGAGTCCTATATCGACATAACCTGAAAGGCCGCTCAGCAAGGAAGAAGCCACTGCTCCAAAACCACCATAAAAAAGCCAGACTACGGTTTGCAACTGCACATGGGGACAAAGATCATACATTTAGGAGAAATGTCCTCTGGTCTGATGAAACAAAAATAGAACTGTTTGGCCATAATGACCATCGTTATGTTTGGAGGAAAAAAGGGAAGGCTTGCGAGCCGATGAATACCATCCCAACCGTGAAGCACGGGGGTGGCAGCATCATGTTGTGGGTGTGCTTTGCTGCAAGGTGCACTTCACAAAATAGATGGCATCATGAGGATGGAAAAGTATGTGGATATATTGAAGCACCATCTCAAGACATCAGTCAGAAAGTTAAAACTTGGTTGCAAATGGGTCTTCTAAATGGACAATGACCCCAAGCATACTTCCAAAGTTGTGGCAAAATGGCTTAAGGACAACAAAATCAAGGTATTGGAGTGGCCATCACAAAGCCCTGACCTCAATCCAATAGAAAATGTGTGGGCAGAACTGAAAAAGTGTGTGCGAGCAAGGAGGCCTACAAACCTGACTCAGTTACACCAGCTCTGTCAGGAGCAATGGGCCAAAATTCACCCAACTTATTGTGGGAAGCTTGTTGAAGGCTACCTGAAACGTTTGACCCAAGTTAAACAATTTAAAGGCAATGCTACCAAATACTAATTGAGTGTATGTAAACTTCTGACCCACTGGGAATGTGATGAAAGAATTTAAAATCTGAAATAAATCCTTCTCTCTACTATTACATTTCATATTCTTAAAATAAAGTTGTGATCCTAACTGACCTAAGACAGGGAATTTTACTCTGATTAAATGTCAGGAATTGTGAAAAACTGAGTTTAAATGTATTTGGCTAAGGTGTATGTAAACTTCCGACTTCAACTGTACATATACACACATCATCATAATCATGCACACATAACCTTAACCCAACTCATAATGCTTAAAATTACAATAATGCTTAAATTAGTGTCATTTCTCAGTCCAATAACTGTACAGTAGTACTATTAAATCCTGTACAGTAGTACTATTAAATCCTGTACAGTAGTACTATTAAATCCTGTACAGTAGTACTATTAAATCCTGTACAGTAGTACTATTAAATCCTGTACAGTAGTACTATTAAATCCTGTACAGTAGTACTATTAAATCCTGTATAGTAGTACTATTAAATCCTGTACAGTAGTACTATTAAATCCTGTACAGTAGTACTATTAAATCTGTGCAAACTTCATCATCTAACAAAAACATCATTCAACCTCTCTGAGGGAAAAGGAGAGTGCTGAGCATCCAAGAGAATTTACTGTCACTAAGATGTGTATATTTGAAGGGACTGAAACTGTTCTGATCTCTGACCTATAAGTCAGGGAAAATTAGAACAATGGCCCAGTCAGTCACAACAACTTCTCCGCCTCCACGGCAGCAACAGAACAGAGCAAAGACAGACCACACTGCAAACAGGCAATTAAACCATGGCAACGCAAGGCAGCAGGAGACAAAAGATGCAGATCAAGGAGCTCAAATTCACACGTCATCCATTGACTTTCGTGGAAGTTTCCTTTACCAGTCTTCTTGTGAGATCAAACACATACTGATATATACACACTACATATAGCTAGAACCCCGCAGCTCGACCTCACCTCAGCATACCTAACAAGTTCTAGTTACTATATGCATGTTCATGCACTACACACACCCTTGGCCTAGCACATAGCCAGACAAATCACAAGCCTGTTAAGATTAGCTTTAACAAACCAATGTACAAAAACAATAGAAGGCATGTTTGAGCTGGGAGTAACTTATTCTCAGTTTAACTGCATGTAGCCAGCAGCATACCACCCTGCGCCAGCAGCATACCACCCTGCGCCAGCAGCATACCACCCTGCGCCAGCAGCATACCACCTTGCGCCAGCAGCATACCACCTTGCGCCAGCAGCATACCACCTTGCGCCAGCAGCATACTACTCTGCGCCAGCAGCATACCACCCTGCGCCAGCAGCATACCACCTTGCGCCAGCAGCATACCACCCTGCGCCAGCAGCATACCACTCTGCATCCCACTGTTGGCTTGCTTCTGAAGCTAAGCAGAGTTGGTCCCTGGATGGGAGACCAGACACTGCTGGAAGTGGTGTTGGAGGGCCAGAAGGAGGCACTCTTTCCCCAGTGCAGTGATTGGGGACATTTCCCTGTGTAGGGTGCTATATTTTGGAAGGGACGTTAAATGGGTGTCCTGACTCTCTGTGGTCACTAAGATCCCATGGCACTTATTGTAAGAGTAGGGGTGTCCTGGATAAATTCCCCAATCAAGCCCTCATACTGTCACCAGTTTACAATTGGCTCATTCCTCTCCCCTGTAACTATTCCCCAGGGCGTTGCTGTAAATGAGAATGTGCTCTCAGTCAACTTACCTGGTCAAATAAAAAAAAGCCTATTCACGCCTAAAACACAATCTTCAAAATCCCACATGCAGATAGATTGAACAAAGTAAGTAACATCAACTCCATGAGCAGGGTTCATTGACAAGGTCCAGTCTACCTGAGCACACACAGATTGGTGTTAGTTAGTGCTCTGTTACTACAGGTACTGATCACCAAGGTACTGGTGCAGTTCTATTGCAGGCCACACTGGTACCTTCTTGCGAATGGCAAAGCGAGGAGCTCGTCGAGCACCAGGGGTGATGGGAAGGAAGTGGCCCCTATACTTAAACTGAGGAAGGAGCAGAGAGAGGGATAATGGAGGAGAGAGAAAATATGTAGAACTCGGACAGTAAAGAGATCAGAACGATGGTACGACCAATGAGGACAGGTGTCAGTCTTCATTCTGCCATTTGATTGGATAAAACTGGAGCTGTAAAGGTTGGGGTGGTGACTGTACCTCTGGTTCAGGGTCGTCATCATCAAGGTCATTGTATGTGGTGTGGTCTGGGTTGTTGGCTTTGTCCAGCAGCTCGATGGCCAGGGTTCGACTGAGAGGCTGTGACACAAATGGGTGCTGTGGACACAGGAAGAGGATGTGAGGTCACGGCCTACAGGGTGGCCATTGCATTTCCACTTCTCTAAACTGGTAATCAATGATTGGCTGGTTAACATGTTTTCTTGACAGACACTGAAATCTAGTGTTTCCATTTAGACTTGGGGTACCTGTAACAGTTTCTCTGCTGTTGGCCTCTTCTTGGGATTTTTCGTCAGGGACAATTTGACAAAATGATGGAAATTATTTCCCCTTTCATAGGAGGAGACAGAACAAACAGATACATGTTAGAGCATTTATGATTGTAATACAGTATGAATTGAAAAATCAGGGGTTGGAACCTAAATTATTTTCCAATTGTTTCATTCTGAACAGAATCACCATTTTTGGGGGTTCCGTTCCACTGTTCCGACCAGCAAAATAAAGTTGGAACCCCAAAAAAGTTACGGTTTATATTGTTCCTTTTGTAACCCGTGAAATCCAACAGTTTACATTTAGCTCATTAAATGACTTCACCAATCAGCACGCATAGAGCAGGCAAGCTGGTTGTTAACACGCGTGATGGACAGACAAGTGTAGTCTTTGGCGCAAGAAGCGTCTGGAATTTAGCAGGTGGGGAGAGAGCGAGAGAGGTTTGAGGAGGAGGCTTGAAGCACTGGGAATTAGAGATTGATATGGGAATGAAAATGTATTAATATGTGGGCAATGCTTGTCCCGTCATTTTTTCCCCTGTAGTGTCCTGATCCCGCAACAGTTCTATAACCCCAGAACTTTCCTGTCCCGTCCCGATAAATATCACTCCCGTCCCGTGCTCATTTGTGGACGCAGAATTAGGAAGTATTGAAAATAATTTCAGTAATGCAATATGCGACTGTGATGTGGTTGTCTTACCTATTTCAGTTAAATGCACTGACTGTAGGCCTAAGTCTCTCTGGATAAGAGCATATTCTAAATTACCTAAATGTATATCGATTAAGGCTGGAGGATGAGGACAGAGACCCCAGCAGGATGGTCTGCACATAACAGCACCGGCATAAATCTGTAGCCTCCAGCTGAGCACTGCCCACATATGAACATTTACAACCCATTAACATTTACAACATGAACATTAAAAAACCTGAGCGGCAGTACTGCATAAGTCAATCTATTGTTATTTCCCTCTTCACCGCAGAAGGCACGGGTTTAGTTAAATACACGAAGAATTGGTCTTGACGGTAAAGTGAGTAGAGCAGGTATACTGCTTCAGGCCGCGTGTCCCACCCTCCAGTTGATAACCTAGTTGTTTAAACAGCAGCATTTCTTACAAGCCATGTATTACTGGAGGAAGGTGCGAGAGTGAGCCGACAGAAGGGGGAAATTTACAATTTATTTCGTATTTATTTTTATTAAGTAAACTATATTAGGCCAAGCCTACAGAGTTGGGTGTTTTTACAAAATGCTCCACACATGACATATTTACGCGCAAAAAACTCAAGTTTATAACTCTTCCTGTACTGCCCGTTCCTGATGACTGTTGATCCTGTCCCGAACTTCACAGAACTTCACTCCAATTCCTGACAGAATCCCGCAAGACCCTCCGGAGTCCTGTTCCTGTGTCAAACTCTACTTGGCATCGTCAGACATGCATTATCTGAATTAGAGTCACAGATTTATACTTGTTGCTTCTATAGAGGAACTTTGAATGTCCTTTGAGCTAGCTAGCTAACAAGATTGTGTGTGCAGAGTGGCACCAGAATTAATAAAACATCTCGCCTTCTTGAAGTTAATAAATCCAACATGAACCGTGATAACTAGGCCTATAGCGGGGCTCTCCAACCCAGTTCCTGGAGAGCTACCCTGTAGGTTTTCAATCCAACCCCAGTTGTAACTAACCTGGTTAAGTTCATCAACTAGCTAATTATTAGAATGATGGGTGATAGATTAGGGTTGGAGTGAAAACCTACAGGACGGTAGCTCTCCAGGAAGAGGGTTGAGAGCACTGGCCTATAATATCCTTAACTAGCATTGAAAAAGTTCATTAATTCTTCTCTAGTTAATAAAAAATCTCTCTCCCTATCTTCTGAGTCATGATTGCAATGTCAGTACAGTAGCCTATGCTTCAGAGGGGGGAGGGGTTACAGTAGCCTATGCTTCAGAGGGAGGAGGGGCTACAGTAGCCTCTGCTTCAGAGGGGGGAGGGGCTACAGTAGCCTATGCTTCAGAGGGGGGAGAGGCTACAGTAGCCTATGCTTCATAGGGGGGAGGGGCTACAGTAGCCTATGCTTCAGAGGGGGGAGGGGTTACAGTAGCCTATGCTTCAGAGGGGGGAGGTGCTACAGTAGCCTATGCTTCAGAGGGGGGAGGGGCTACAGTAGCCTCTGCTTCAGAGGGGGGAGGGGCTACAGTAGCCTCTGCTTCAGAGGGGGGAGGGGCTACTGTAGCCTCTGCTTCAGAGGGGGGAGGGGCTACAGTAGCCTCTGCTTCAGAGGGGGGAGGGGCTACAGTAGCCTATGCTTCAAAGGGGGGAGGGGCTACAGTAGCCTATGCTTCAAAGGGGGGAGGGGATACAGTAGCCTATGCTTCGGAGGGGGGAGGGGCTACAGTAGCCTAAACATGCACATACACAGACAAACATTTTCAGCTTGCAGACATATGTTTCTGAGTGACAGAGTGAGGACTTTGCATAGGCGCTTTGTTGCATTTTTTTGTGGGACTAGAAAAAATGCCTGGAACGTAAAAGAACGTTCCCGTGTGTCTCAGTTGGTAGAGCATGGGGTTGTGGGTTCGATTCCCACGGGGGACCAGTACGGGGGAGAAAAGCATGAATGCACGCACTACGATAAGTCGCTATGGATAAGAGCTTCTGCTAAATGACTAAAATGTAAATTAACCCGTTCCCAGCATTTTAAATAATGGTTCCATTCCAGTACTGATCACTTTCATTCCAGGTTCCGTTCCTTGAAAATGTTTGTTATTTTCCGGTTTTCGGTTCTGTTCCCTGAACAGTTTCCAATCCCTGCTATTCACAGAGGAGAACATGAACACTTACCACTTCACTTTGTCTTTCAATTTGGGCGGCTGGAAATTACTCTTTGTCATCAAGAAAAGGGCCCTGGAAAGTAAGAGAATAGACTTGGTTGGTAGAACAAAAAGTACAAGAAATATCCAGCATCACATCACATTGTCAAGGCTTCATTCACACATCCCCCAGCACACATACTACCTCATGGGGTGCAGGTCAAACATAGGAGGCTGCAGCTCGGCCAGCTCAATGGCAGTGATGCCCACGGCCCAGATATCACACAGCTGGTTGTAGCCTCCCTTCCTCTCCACTGCTGCCACCTCTGGAGCCATCCTGAAAGGAGGGAGAGGGAAAAAAATAGAAGAGTACTTAACATCAGTCATGAACCAATTAATCATTGTGAGTCAATCAATTCCAGCCATAACACTAATCATAACACTGTCCAGAGCAATATGAATGGTCTGTCACATCCTTAGATCAATAAGTCAATTAACCACACCATCATGTCAGAGCCCATCCAGAGTGTGACACCGAGGGGAGGGACCAGGGGTGAAGCTCACCAGTATGGAGTTCCAATGAAGGACTTCCTCTTAGCCAGCGTGGCAGTGATCTGTGCTGATACACCAAAGTCAGCTAAGGAGAAAGAGGGGAAATGGAGAGAAAATTAGCAAAAGATAAAGAGGTA
The DNA here is from genome assembly GCF_045679555.1 of Salvelinus alpinus. Taxonomy (NCBI): domain Eukaryota; kingdom Metazoa; phylum Chordata; class Actinopteri; order Salmoniformes; family Salmonidae; genus Salvelinus; species Salvelinus alpinus. Next base: position 25,627,359 of record NC_092117.1, read on the forward strand.
TTGTGAGATCTTATTCTAATACAGTAGGTAACTTAGGCTGCGTTTAGACAGGCTCTAGCCAGATCTGATTTGAAAAGATCTGATGTGATTGGCCAAAAGACCAATTAGTGGCAAAAAAATATCTGAATTGGGCTGCCTGTGTGAACACAGCCTAAGTAGTCAAGGTGAGGCTTTGGGAACTGATATCTGGTTGAAGTGTAAGCAATGGTTGTCCAAGACCTTACCTAATTTCACATAGCCGTTGTCTGTCAATAGAATATTTGCTCCCTATGAGAAAAAGTTATAGGGTCAGGCAAAATATAACCACACCAAACAAGGTTTGAAAGTCAATCGTCTCTACTTGAAAGCACACTTATTGCCATCATTGACATGGCATTACCTTAATGTCTCTGTGCATTTTGCCTTTGTTGTGGAGATAGTACAAACCCTGTAAGGAAGGGAGAAAACAACATATCACTAATTCTTAGTCAATCTGACCCCTAGATTCACACGTCAGCAGGGGGAAAAAACGTACCTGAAGGGTTTCCCGTGACATATACGCAATCTGAGACTCGGACAGAGGCCCAGTCACTGGAGAGGAGGGAGAAAGAGGGCAGAATTTAAGAGCAAGGCAAAGTATCTGAAGCATTTCATACACACGCTGAGATCAACACCAGATGTTTGACTTACGAGTGCTATTTACTGTGTTGGCTGGCTATGACAGCTTAAGTGGGAGAGTAGAAAGAGTGTGGATATTGATTGTAACAAGCTTTCATCTATTGTGCTTTATTGTCTGTTTTTAGATGAAAACACAGCTATTCTATTAGGGTGACTGTGAGCATGGGTGAATGCATAGGTCACCACAGTGTGAGTGACTTTGTGAATGTGGGAACGGGTGTGTGCTTGAAGAGACTATGTGTGTGTGTGTGTGTGTGTGTGTGTGTGTGTGTGTGTGTGTGTGTGTGTCTTACCGTGATAAATATCCTGCAGAGATCCTCCTCCGCAGTACTCCATGCTGATCCATAATTTATCTCTCCTGAAGGAGAAGGGAAGTGATACACTCACTGTCAATATCCCTCTCAACAGACCACAAGATAGCAAGACTGATGCTGTGAGTCGTGCTGTCCCAATCAGACAACAAGTCTCGATTAGACCAAAGACGGACATTTTAGCTGTACTTTAAATTTTGCTCCATCCAAAACGACAACATAGACAATTTCATGCCTGAAATATCTGTATAATTTGAGTCCAACTTCAGAGAGTTGTAAAACTGTCTATCCATACCGGATCTATCAGTATGTCAGTCTTACCGGAGATAGCTGCCGAAGTAGGCCACGATGTTGGAGTGTTTGCAGTCCTTCATCACAATGATCTCCTGCTGCACCACCTCAAAGTCCTCACCTGTTAATCAAACAATCTGATCAGTTACATGTTCAGGCCACAAAGCACTAGCCTGGTGGCTAGATCATGTTCAGGCCATAAAGCATTAGCGTGGTGGCTAGATCATGTTCAGGCCATAAAGCATTAGCCTGGTGGCTAGATCATGTTCAGGCCACAAAGCAGTAGCCTGGTGGCTAGATCATGTTCAGGCCATAAAGCATTAGCCTGGTGGCTAGATCATGTTCAGGCCACAAAGCACAAGCCTGGTGGCTAGATCATGTTCAGGCCATAAAGCATTAGCGTGGTGGCTAGATCATGTTCAGGCCATAAAGCATTAGCCTGGTGGCTAGATCATGTTCAGGCCACAAAGCAGTAGCCTGGTGGCTAGATCATGTTCAGGCCATAAAGCATTAGCCTGGTGGCTAGATCATGTTCAGGCCACAAAGCACTAGCCTGGTGGCTAGATCATGTTCAGGCCATAAAGCATTAGCCTGGTGGCTAGATCATGTTCAGGCCATAAAGCATTAGCCTGGTGGCTAGATCATATTCAGGCCATAAAGCATTAGCGTGGTGGCTAGATCATGTTCAGGCCATAAAGCATTAGCCTGGTGGCTAGATCATGTTCAGGCCATAAAGCATTAGCCTGGTGGCTAGATCATGTTCAGGCCACAAAGCACTAGCCTGGTGGCTAGATCATGTTCAGGCCATAAAGCATTAGCCTGGTGGCTAGATCATGTTCAGGCCATAAAGCATTAGCCTGGTGGCTAGATCATGTTCAGGCCACAAAGCACTAGCCTGGTGGCTAGATCATGTTCAGGCCATAAAGCATTAGCCTGGTGGCTAGATCATGTTCAGGCCATAAAGCATTAGCCTGGTGGCTAGATCATGTTCAGGCCATAAAGCATTAGCCTAGTGGCTAGATCATGTTCAGGCCATAAAGCATTAGCCTGGTGGCTAGATCATGTTCAGGCCACAAAGCACTAGCCTGGTGGCTAGATCATGTTCAGGCCATAAAGCATTAGCCTGGTGGCTAGATCATGTTCAGGCCATAAAGCATTAGCCTGGTGGCTAGATCATGTTCAGGCCATAAAGCATTAGCCTGGTGGCTAGATCATGTTCAGGCCACAAAGCACTAGCCTGGTGGCTAGATCATGTTCAGGCCATAAAGCATTAGCCTGGTGGCTAGATCATGTTCAGGCCATAAAGCATTAGCCTGGTGGCTAGATCATGTTCAGGCCACAAAGCACTAGCCTGGTGGCTAGATCATGTTCAGGCCATAAAGCATTAGCCTGGTGGCTAGATCATGTTCAGGCCATAAAGCATTAGCCTGGTGGCTAGATCATGTTCAGGCCATAAAGCATTAGCCTGGTGGCTAGATCATGTTCAGGCCATAAAGCATTAGCCTGGTGGCTAGATCATGTTCAGGCCACAAAGCACTAGCCTGGTGGCTAGATCATGTTCAGGCCATAAAGCATTAGCCTGGTGGCTAGATCATGTTCAGGCCATAAAGCATTATCCTGGTGGCTAGATCATGTTCAGGCCATAAAGCATTATCCTGGTGGCTAGATCATGTTCAGGCCATAAAGCATTATCCTGGTGGCTAGATCTGTTTGTGCTTTAGCCACATCCACGTGACATGTTGTTGTCATGCCATACAACGATAGAAAAGCTAGCTTAAGCATAAACAGACACGGCTACCAGGCCAACACAGCCAAGCATTCGTCGCAAGATACAGACACCAAGACATGAAATCTTTTCAAATTCAAGCAGATGGTAAACATGATAGAACTTGTTTTGATCATCATTAGGTTGTGCGCTAGTGGAGGCTGTAGTGTCTACAGGAAATATATTGATGCAGAAATTGAAAGCAGCGCTAACTGCATCAAATCCAGCTATTTTAGAACGCTTTCAAACACTGGGACATGTCTAAGAGCCCAGGCTTATATGAAATGACAGCACACCTCAGCATGGATAAAATAGCTAAAAAGACAATCATTTCAGTGGTGTGCCAGCTTAAAAATATGTCTTATTCAAATGTAAAATGACTGTTTCAGTTGCTTCATCTATACTGTAAAAGTGAAATCAGTGAGACACTTGCATCCATCCACACTCAGAACCATCTCTGACAGATTGCTTTTGACAACATTAAGAATGGCTGTGGGTGAATATTGTAGAGTTGGCTTCTGCATACATAGGCTTACATAGTCCATGGATCAAGATTACCTTTGCACCCTTCGAGCTCTGACACCGAGGTGAAGGTCTACCGTCTGATGGATACCCTGGCTGTGGCTTTCAAGGTTTTATCTGGGTGTCGAGCCCCTCAGATATGTGACTGTCGAAGCAAATTAGTGCCCTTCCTGACCCATACCGCGAAAGCAAATCTCTGTTACTATGGTAATGAGTCTGACCCAAGGCCCCAGCAGCTATATTGACAGGAAGTGTAGAAACACAGTGGACAAAAAGGCATACAGCTGCAATCGTTCACATAAGCCTTAAAAACAAGTTATGCATAGAGGTTTATCCCTTTCCAGTCACTAAAACCTGCTATGAATTCATGTGGGTCAATGGCCAAATGATTAATCCATGCATAACTACCTATATCCTGCTAGCGCTCTGAGCAGGGATAGAGCCACACAGCTTGCTAAGTGCTATCACATGGTAGGCTAGGCTATATCATCCAGCTACACCAGTGTTTACACCCGGACGCTGCAGCATGACAGCTTGATTCTGCGTCGAAGATGGCTCTGATGGGTGACTGTCCTCCTCACTCAGTGGCGTGTATTCATGGATGCCAAGGGAAGTCAGGGTTCCCCCAAAAAAATAGACCAAAAAGAAATAACGAAAATTAATCTTTCGTCTCTGTGTTTCATAATTTTCCTTCAATTTGCAAGAGGCTGAATTGTATCTCACAGGAGAAAGCATCAGAACGAGCGAAACAGCGCCCGTCTCATTACGTGCAGACCATCTACATATGCATTCGGAAAGTATTCAGACCCCTACACTTTTTCCACATTGTGTTACGTTATAGGCTTATTCTAAAATATATAAAATTGTGTTTTTTCCTCATAAATCTCAACAATATCCCATAATGACAAATATTTTTTATTTTGTGCAAATTTATAAAAAATACAAAACTGAAATATTACATTTACATAAGTATTCAGAAACCTTTACTCAGTACTTCTTTGAAGCACGTTTGGCAGCGATTACAGCCTCGAGTCTTCTTGGGTATGACGCTACAAGCTTGGCACACCTGTATTTGGGGAGTTTCTCCCATTCTTCTCTCAAGCCATGTCAGGTTGGATGGAGAGCGTCGCAGCACAGCTATTGTCAGGTCTCTCCAGAGATGTTTGATCGGGTTCAAGTCCGGGCCCTGGCAGGGCCACTCAAGGACATTGAGACTTGTCCCGAAGCCACTCCTACATTGTCTTGGCTGTGTGCTTAGGGTCATTGCCCAGTCTGAGGTCCTGAGTGCTCTGGAGCAGGTTTTCTTCAAGGATCTCTCTGTACTTTGCTCCGTTCATCTTTCCCCTCGATCCTGACTAGTCTCCCAGTCCCTGCCACTGAAAAACATCCCCCCAGCATGCTGCCACCACGCTTCATCGTTGGAATGGTGCCAGATGGAGGCCAGAAAGGCCTGATTGGTGGAGTGCTGCAAAGATGGTTGTCCTTCTGGAAGTTTCTCCCATCTCTACAGAGGAACTCTGGAACTCTGTCGGAGTGACCATTGGGTTCTTGGTCACCTCCCTGACTAAGGCCCTTCTCCCCAGATTGCTCAATTTGGCCGGGCGGCGAGCTCTAGGAAGAGTCTTGGTGGTTCCCAACTTCTTCCATTCAAGAATGATGGAGGCCACTGTGTTCTTACAGACCTTTAATGCTGCAGAAATGTTTTGGTACCCTTCCCCAGATCTGTGCCTCAACATAATCCTGTCTTGGATCTCTACGGACAATTCCTTCAACCTCATGGATTGGTTTTTGCTCTGACATGCACGGTCAACGATGGGACCTTATATAGACAGGTGTGTGCCTCTTCAAATCATGTTCAATCATTTGAATTTACCACAGGTGGACTCCAGTCAAGGATCATCAATGGAAACAGGGTGTACCTGGGCTCAACTTCGAGTCTCATAGCAACGGGTCTGAATACTTATGTACATAAGGTATCTGTTTTTTATACATTTGCAAACATTTCTAAAAACCTGTTTATGCTTTGTCATTATGGGGTAGTGTGTGTAGATTGATGAGGAAAAAAACAATTCAATACATTTTAGAATAAGGCTGTAACGTAATAAAATGTGGAAAAAGTGAAGGGGTCTGAATACTTTCCGAATGCACTGTGTCTGATGCCGTCTGTATGGCATTGGCCTCCCTTGACTAAAAAAAATTGCCAATCAGTGTTGAGCTAAACTGAGCGAGCTCAACTGTGAATGGTCTTGGTGCACTAAAATAAAAAAGTTCAAGGGAAGCCAGCTTGGATTTGGCATCACTCCTGTCAAATCCCATTGAGAGCATACGTCATTGACAGAAAAACTGGAATTGTTGCATCTTGTTGTCTTCCTAGCCACCTAGCTAAAATTGTCCCTTTCCTAATTAGCCATGGGTGGAAATAGGGATTTGGACTTGTGGTTTTACTTAATTTTCCGTACTGGCCAATGATTATAATGGAGATTCTGCTCCTACCATTAATTCATACGTTGTTGTGCCCCTGACCTGAAAGGATGGGAGTTCAATATGTAGCTAGAAGTAGAAGGCTAATACTAGCTAGCTAACATTGCCCATGAATGGAAGTTAGGCTAGCAAGCAAGAATTCTTGCCAGGTAGCCTAGAACAAAAACTAAAAGTGGGTACTATATGACAGAGTCAGACCATTTCGTCAACATGAAAGAGAGGCGGATGGCATTGGCGTTTCTCTACAAGTAGGGTGAGTTAACATGTTTTTCTACTTGCACGAACGCACACAGAGACATCAGAAACATGGACAGCCACATATTTAGCTTACGTTGATTGGACTAAGTTGTTTTTGGTATCTTATAGTTGTCACTAAATTAGACTAAGCAGAGTTGATTTGATGATGTTGAAATGTTGAAGTTGAAATGGTGCTGGAATGGTGGAGGCAGCTCCTGTTATCTTTGTGACTTGCGGTAACTCTCTGTGGTTCTAAATCAATAGTTGTTTAGTGATGGAAACATTCACTTGTTTGACCATGCTGTAGGTAAAGTAACTGTCTGTTACTGTACATGAAATATGTTTTGTGGACTTCACTGGACAGAGGTTGCTATCCGGTTTTGTGATAAAACAAAGGTGTGGTTGAATTTATTCTGCCACTGTGTCTTCTTATTGTCTCTGCCTTTAGGTCTATATAGGCATATGGACTAACGCAAGGTCGCAAGGCATGTGGACTAACACGTTATAGAACAAACAAAGCCATTATCACAACACATGGGATGTAATTTGGCTTTTGGGGGGGGGGGGGGGGCTTTGGTTCCCCAGTGATTTTACCCACGTCACCTCTCAAGGATAACGAGTATAGGTTGGTTATTATCAGGCTGGGAAAATAAGGGCAAATCATAGGCTACAGCGCAGAGGCAAAAGAAGGACTGTGGGCCAAATCCTGAATGATATCCAAGCGCAGTTTACAAACTTTTGCTTCAATCAGAATTGATGTGTCAATAAGGTATTGACATGAAAATTGTGAGTTGTGTAAGGAGAACTCTTAGGACTCAACCCTGGGAGAAGTCATCTAAATCTGAAGATGAAGTAAACAGTGCTGTGTTTTAAGGCTTCCATTGTTGTCCTTTAGTGCCTGCTGAAAACGACTGGTACACTGGTGCAATGGCTTATCAAATCAAGCTCAAGGTTTTGCCTCTGAAATCCAGACCCAGCCTTTCAGATGCTCAGACTGCATGAATCACATTCCAGTCAACCAATCAGTGAAGACTGAGCCAAACCCCTCACTGATGCTTAGCAGTACAAAACACTTTGTTCTGGCATACATTCACTACTAGAACAGACCATTCACTATGTAAACCCATAAACCCTGAAGCTACAGTGCCTTCGGAAAGTACTCAGACCCCTTGACTATTTTTCAAATTTTGTGGTATATGGTCTGATATACCACGGCTGTCAGCCAATCAGCATTCAGGGCTCGAACCACCCGGTTTAAAATCCATAGTAGCCTATTCACTGTAAGGATTCAAATAGATCTTTATCACACACACGTGTGTTTGTTATTCAATGACCCAAGCTTTAAGACAGTCAATCCTGACATGTTCTGATGGGTGTGCCAGTCCAAACGGCAAAACATATAATTTCCTGATGGTTCCATAGGGACTGTATTGCGTTTCATTAGTCTGATTCCATTAGCAGTTTGACTGCAGAACGCTGCTGCTGGTAGTAGACCTTGGGTAATACAGGTTCTGCCTCCTGACAAAGTAGTCAAAACAAAAAGTCAAACTTTCTTCTAAATAAAAAGTTGTGGCAGCAGCGTTTGTTGGAGCAGTGAGTCATGTAAGGATTTGCATTTGTAGGGTGGATGTGAAAAACACCCCATTTCATCTGCTTATTCCAACTTACTGTTTGAGAACTGTCTGAAGTCAAAGCTAAAATACCTTTTCTCAAAGCCAAGCAACTCAGTTGTCAACAGAAGGAAAGTTTGAGGAAAACCTTGAAGCATGTAAGCAAATGCACAAGTCTGAAGCATGACATTTCCATATCTCCTAAAGCCAGACTCCATAAGCGTGTCCTGTAGTCATCACTTTGTGTATAGATCTCAAAGCCGGGGAATAACACATACAAGAGGGTAGCGCGCACACACACACACACCCCACCTACTTAGAAGCACAGACATTTGAAAACACACACACACACACACACACACACACACACACACACACACACACACACACAAGCAATAGGGAACAGAGACAATGGAAAGAATGTGATAAGTACAGGGCTTCGAACACACTTAAGAGAAATCTAAAAATAAAGTGCTTGTTCTAGTGAACAATAACACATTCCTCTGACTGTGACCACTGCATTTCCATGGAGCGTGTGTCCACATTGGCCTTTCTATAGGACAATCAGCCTGACAGCTAGCCTAGCGACACAACACACACAGAGAGAGAGAAAAATAACAAACCCCAGATAATCGTTCCCCTCTGTTAATGTTAATACGTGGCTAACAGTTGAACATTAACAACATTGTGAATGTGTGTAAGAGAAATCAAATAAAAGAGATAATTTCCTCCCGTTATGTTATAGGTGTAGTATATAACCTCAATGAGTTTAAGACAGGTTAGGCTAATGCTAGGCTAGGATATCAAACACAATGCTATTGAAAACTTCTGGCTGTCAGCTCTTTTACCCACATTTAGGTTATGGCTCTAGGTTTTCCCACGGGGCATGACAACTACACATGCCACACAACAATACAGTCAGCAATTGTTGAGTTTCCATACAGGTTTTAAAGGGAGAGGTGAGCATTTTACATTCAAATCATTTAGCAGTCGCTCTTATCCAGAGAGACTTACACTTAGTGCATTCATCTTAAGATAGCTAGGTGAGACAACCACATTTCACAGCCATAGTAAGTACACTTTTCCTCAAAGTAGTTTTCAGCAAAGTCAGAGCTAATAACCCATGTGCTGGTCAGTCTAGCTGCACAAACTGTATGGGACAGCACAGACTGCTAGGGCGGCAGGTAGCCTAGCGGTTAAGAGCGTTGGGCCAGTAACTGAAAGGTTGCTGGTTTGAATCCCTGAGCCGACTAGGTGAAAAATCTGCCGAGGTGCCCTTGAGCAAGGCACTTAACCGTAATTGCTCGCTTAAGTCTGCTAAATTAATAAAATGTCAAGTTAAAATATCTCAGATGGGAAGCAATGATGCAGTGTGCGGAAGGGAAAACTGGTGTGTGCGTGCGGCTTTAGCATATTCAACACTGCACCAATGCATTCTGCAGGCCTGAGGCGGCGCAGTCCGTATCAAGCAGCTCCATAACTGTAATCGCTCCCAGGGTGACCATGTCACGTAAACCAGATGCTCATAAATCAAAAGCAGAAACAAACTAAATGTTTATAGTTCCATCTAATTCATGAATTCAATGTACTGTGAACAAAGAATTCAGACTGAAATCATGACTGACGAGAGAAAAGCATAAAAGGTGTTCATTAGACTGTTAAATTGTAAAGACGGAGACAAGATGATGGCCATGTCCGAAATGAACAGACCATTCCCCATGTTTCAGCATTTTACAAATTCATTTCAATGCCAATTAAAGCAATGTGGGAAAAAATTGAATGCTTCCCAATGTCTTATCTGGTACCTATCATACATACATTGGGTGCGTTCCAACCCCTCATATCTCTTTATATATTTAAAGTGATGCAGCACAGTTTTTGTATAATTTGAGCCAGTAGTTTAGAAAGTAGCACTCACGAGTCAAAACGGGTCTCCCAAAGTGCTTAAGATCCTGTTCAATGTCTTTATTCTTTAACTATTAGGCCTAAAATAAATGAAACCAGGGTTGCAAAATTACAGTAACTTTCCCAAAATTACAGCAATCTGGAAAAACAGGGAATTTGGGAAAAATTACTGGAATTTTGCAACCCTAACAGACACATCAGGACAACCCTAACAGACACATCAGGACAACCCTAACAGACACATTAGGACACCCCTAACAACCCTAAAAGACACATTAGGACACCCCTAACAGCCTAACAGACACATCAGGACAACCCAAACAGACACATTAGGACACCCCTAACAGACACATTAGGACACCCCTAACAGACACATTAGGACACCCCTAACAGACACATTAGGACAACCCAAACAGACACATTAGGACACCCCTAACAGACACATTAGGACACCCCTAACAGACACATTAGGACACCCCTAACAGACACATTAGGACACCCCTAACAGACACATTAGGACAACCCAAACAGACACATTAGGACAACCCAAACAGACACATTAGGACAACCCAAACAGACACATTAGGACACCCCTGACAGACACATTAGGACACCCCTAACAGACACATTAGGACACCCCTAACAGACACATTAGGACACCCCTAACAGACACATTAGGACACCCCTAACAGACACATTAGGACACCCCTAACAGACACATCAGGACAACCCAAACAGACACATTAGGACACCCCTAACAGACACATCAGGACAACCCAAACAGACACATTAGGACAACCCTAACAGACACATTAGGACACCCCTAACAGACACATTAGGACACCCCTAACAGACACATTAGGACACCCCTAACAGACACATCAGGACAACCCAAACAGACACATTAGGACACCCCTAACAGACACATCAGAACAACCCAAACAGACACATTAGGACACCCCTAACAGCCTAACAGACACATCAGGACACCCCTAACAGACACATTAGGAGGAAAAACGCATTAATATCCTTCAGATTAAATTCATAGCAATTGTATTGAAAAACTGAGTGAACAACTTTCGTCAGGTTAAACCAAGGTTTCTCAAAGTCGCACCCATCCCAGGGCAAAAAGCAAAACGTGCACGCCTTGGGGTCTCCAGGACTGTTTGGGAAACCCTGGGTTAGATGTACATCAAGGGACAAGGCCTACAGACAATAGAGGCACAGTTTTAGTCTAAAAGTATATTGGTACAGTAGACAGACTAGGCTGCTCCCTCACCAATCGTCAGCTGCATCTCTTAAGAGGATGCCATCAAAATACGAGGAGATTTCCTCCACTTGAACTGAAAAGCTGACACAAGGATGTCACCTTGTAAATTTAGCCTAATCCTCTTTGTGACGCAATAATTGTTAATGTGCGCAACAAAATGATAATCACAGTGTGCAGGAAAAATAAAGACATGCATCCAACTGTAGTGATAAAGATATGCGTGTGTATTGCATACACGGGCACAGAAACACACATTTAGGTGGCAGCTTGGTAGCGTCTGTGGTTGTTTGCAGATAGAATGTTCTATGGAGGAGGAAGCGGAAACTGGGACACTGCGTGTGCTGCATGTTATTTTGTTTGGCTCTCAAGCTGTGCTCTAGACTTGGGGAAATGATTGGAATGTAGCCTAGCAGCACACATTCACTTCCATTAAAGGGCTTTGGAAATTACACTCAAACTGAAATGAGACAGAAAATAAACACTTTAGGAGGAGAGACAAGGGGTTTGAATGATGATGCTCATAAATCACAAGCAGAAACTAACTAACTGTTTATAGTTCCATCTAAATCATTACAATCAGTGTACTGTGAACCAACATCTACGCAGAAATCATGACTGATGAGAGAGAACCATAAAAAGGCATTAATTGGACTGTTAAATTGTGAAGACGGTGACAAGACGATGGCGTGTCCGAATACCCATACTAGTGTACTACATACTTAAACTGCATACTATGTACTCATCGTCACATTCTATTTAGCACGTACCGTTTAGTAAAAAGTATGCAGTATGCCACGGCCGCAACGCAGGAGGCTCCTGATTGGCTGAATAGGTGGGGCGGGGCCGAGTGCGGGTGGATTTTTCCAAATTCAAAAGACGTGCATCACATTAACCAGCCTGATAATAACCAGCCTGATAATAACCAGCCTGATAATAACCAGCCTGATAATAACCAGCCTGATAATAGCTCATTTCCAATGTAATTAATTTCTCTAAACTCTGAATAGAATAGGAAGTTCTAGGCCTACTCAGGTTGGTTATAGGCAGACGATCACATTCAACCTATACTGTAGTAGACCATATAGCCCATCTATCCTATTTAAAAAGGACTGAAGACAGAAACAGATCATTTGTTTAATTTCAACATATGTATCAGTAAAAAACAAAATGCTGTAACATATAGAAATCAAAACAGTACACACCAAAACTTTTCAAAATGTTCAAATGAAAAGGACGTGGACAGTCAGGTGCATCGCAAATTCAGAACCGCTGGACAGCAACATAATAAACTAAAGCATTGATCATTGGGAAAGAGATCAGAATGACTGCTATGGCTTGATCCATACATTAAATAGGTAGCCTAGCCTACAGAAGAGATGAGTATAACATCCTGGCATTTAAACCACTCGATTTCCAAAATGTCACATACTATTAAACATTCTATTTTTGCATACTGCGTCCTGCGTGACTGCGTTGATTTCGCTACCGCATCCCCATATCTAATTGATCTGCTGTTGTGAAAGCCGAAATTAGTATGACATCCGGCCATTTAAAGTATACTTGATTTTCAAAATGTCACATACTATTAACCTTTCACGGCTACTAACCCCGGATCCGGGAGCACCCCCCACCCCCCACACACTGATTAGCATAGATAGCATAGCTTCAGAAGTAGATAGTAGCATCTAAATATCATTAAATCACAAGTCCAAGACACCAGATGAAAGATACAGATCTTGTGAATAAAGCCACCATTTCAGATTTTTAAAATGTTTTACAGGGAAGACAAAATATGTAAATCTATTAGCTAAACACGTTAGCAAAATACACCACTATTCTAACTCCATCAGTTTCTTACTCCTTCAGGTGCTATCACCAATTCGGCTCAACTAAGATATTGATATCCACTAACCAAGAAAAAACCTCTTCAGATGACAGTCTGATAACATATTCATGGTATAGGATAGTTTTTGTTAGAAAAAAGTGCATATTTCAGGTAGAAATCACAGTTTACAATTGCACCGACCATCGCAAATCGACTAGAATTACTAGATAGAGCAACGTGTATGACCAATTTACTCATCATAAAACATTTCATAAGAATAGACAAAGCATAGCAATGGAAAGACCCAGATCTTGTGATTCCAGACAATATTTCAGATTTTCTAAGCGTTTTACAGCGAAAACACAATAAATCGATAAGTTAGCATACTACATGTGAAAACGTTACCAGAGCATCGATTCCAGCCAAAGAGCGCTATAACGTAATCACCGCCAAAAGATATTAATTTTTTCACTAACCTTCTCAGAATTCTTCCGATGACACTCCTGTAACATCATTTTACAACATACATATACAGTTTGTTCGAAAAGGTGCATATTTAGCCATACAAAACCGTGGTTACACAATAAAAATACTAGGAAATCAAGCCTCAATATGTCTGACGTCATCTATCAGAGTGATCTAGTTTAATTGAAAGCTAATCATATACTTGACTAAAAAATACAGGGTAGACAGGAATCGAAAGACAAATTAGTTCTTAATGCAACCGCTGATTTACATTTTTAAAATTATCCTTACTTTTCAATACAGGGTTCGCCAAGTGAAGCTATACCAAACAAAATGGCGATATATGCGTTTAAAATATTTCGACAGAAACACGGTTTATCATATTAAATATTGCTTACTTTGAGCTGATCTTCCATCATATTCTTGGGCAATGTATCCTTTCTATGTTATAAACGTCTTTTGGTCGATAGATGTCCTCTGTCCTTCGAAATGTCCATCACCAACGACCGACACCCTAAAACGTGTCCAAACTTTCAGAGTGCACGACAAAGAAATTCCTCAAAATCGCACTAAACGGATATAAATTGATATAAAACGGTTCAAATTCACTACATTATGATGTTTTTAACAACTATAACGACTGAAAACATGACCGGAGAAATACTGCTGGTTAGAAAACGATTTGGAACGAGGCAGGTCCGATGGCCTTCACGCTTGAGGCGCACGTTGAGAAAGGGGGGTCTCTGTACATTTTTGTCATTTATAATGGCTGTGAACGTCCCATCGACTTCATTGAAAACGTGATGACGTACAGACACCCAGAGGAAGACGTAGGCAGTGTCGGTTTCTTCATAGCATTCACTGTGGCCTTATAAACAGACCCCAGATCAGAGGTAAAAATTTCTGAAATCTGAACCCTGTCATGAAAAGTGCTGTAGAAATTGTTCTGTACCACTCAGAGACAAAATTTCAACTCCTATAGAAACTATAGACTGTTTTCTATCCAATAATAACAATAATATGCATATTGTACGATCAAGAATTTAGCACGAGGCAGTTTAATTTGGAGACACAAATATGCTAATGCGGAACAGCACCCCCTATAGTCCCAAGAAGTTAAACTTTATTTTTTTCACATACTCAGTCGGCCTACTATTTAAGATGCAATTATGGGTATTCGGACACGGCGTTTTCTTTCTAAGGGATAATTCGATTCAGCTGTTGGGGACAGAGGAAGATTAACAAAATAAACATTTGATTATGTCTGCAACAGAAGACAAGAGACTGCCTAGTGTAAAATGGGAAAACTTGGGAAATGGTGGATGACAGAGGGATAAGAGAGGAGAGAAAGGAGAAGAGGAGGGAAAAAGGGTCAAAGGGGAGGAAAGGAGGAGGAGGGAGAGGGAAACAGTGATGACACAGGGCAGAGAAAAGAAAAAAGAGTTTACCAGGTTCCAGCTTAATAACTTTAATGGCAGCCAGTTCCCCGGTGTTGACATTACGGGCCTGGAGGAGAGAAAGAGAGAGGGAGAGAGCATTTATTAGCCAGCTGTCTGTAGGAGGGAACATACTGGAGTTTAGAGAGGACTGGCCTCTGTCAGACCAACACTGTGTTTAAGCCTGAGAGAGTGTAGGCTAGAACAGTCAGTTGGCTGCTACTGTAGGATAACATTGCTTACCTGCTAACTGGCCTTACAGGCTAACACATGTATCCAAAGTATTGTATGATGATAATAATAATAATAACAGTACTGAACTTATGGATGGAATATTTGCAAAGAGATTCATAAACAAATAAGTTTGATGGATATTACTGAAGATGGCTGATTTACCTTTGAAAAGCAAATAAGATCATAAAGACAAATAGGTAGCCTATTGTGCATCATTATGATGATGTGGCCGGTAGGGGTGTAACGGTTTACCAAACCCACGGTTCGGTACGTACTGTGATTCTTTGGGTCATGGTTCGGTTTTCAGTACAGCGGGGAAACTAAATTCCAGTCACAATGCTCAGCATTCACAATGTTCCTGGCATTGTCTGTTGTGACAGGATTGTTATGTTGGGCCTCAAGTTTCCACTCTGATGCTGCGTTTGTAACCATGTGGGAGGTGGGAATTTACCAGTTGTAAAGTCAGAATTCGTTGAGAAACAGGGATTGGATAATGGCCAACAAGCTGTGTCAACCATAAATGAAAAGTACAGCAATCATGCTTGTAAACAAATTAGAGTTCAAAAACCACATTAATAGATTGCTTTTTATAAAGAATGTTTTGTGGTTGCATTTAACTACAGTAAATGCTGTTCTAGAGGCCATTTACTTAGCAGGTGAAGTCAGAGGTCCCCATGTTGGAGAAGTGGGTGCTCAGGATGATTGGTGAATTTCCCACTAGTAATCACTACCATTCAAGAGGATTTTTCATATGTGGTAAATTCCCACTTGGTTATGAACGCACCATGACACTGCCTCCTTCAGCTCCAGATGCGCACTTGTGACTCTCAAAGGGGCCATGTCTGTACCACCGTACGTACATCTCCCACTCCAGGGTAATGTGATGGGATGTCACTAAGCACAAAACAGGATGCATTGACCAATTCATTGAAAACTTCGGCTTTGGTTTGCTTATATAGAGCTGGCACTACTGGTTTGCTGAAATGGGTGCAAGAGGGAAGTTGTTAATGTCTGCAGCTATAAACTAAAGTATAAAATATAGCCTACCTATCGCTCTTCTAATTTCTTTGGCTCGGTTATAAATCAGCAGCCAAGTGCTGCTTGAATACAGAGGGAAACAATGTTGTGTTGTTTGTCTCTGTGTTTCAGTCTTGCTCCGCCGTAAATGGTGCAACATATTGGAGTCGTTGGCAGCTGCATAGGCTATTCTCGTTGAGCGTGGCGACATACTGTTAACGTTTTATCCACAACTTTGTCATTCGCCGTTGTAATCTACTGGGAAGCCAGAATGTTCCCAAACTAAATCAAATGAAATGTTATTGGTCACATACACATGGTTAGCAGATGTTAATACGAGTGTAGCTTGTGCCTCTAGTTCCGAAAGTGCAGTAATATCTAACAAGTAATCTAACAATTCAACAACAATACACACAAATCTAAGTAAAGGGATGGAATGAGAATATGTACATATAAATATATGGATGAGCGATGACCGAGCGGCATAGGCAAGATGCAATAGATGGTATAGAATACAGTATATACATATGAGATGAGTAATGCAAGATATGTGAACATTACATTGTTTTGGTATTATATTTTTTTCCCCAATTCCGTGGTATCCAATTGATAGTTACAGTCTTGTCTCATCGCTGCAACTCCCGTACGGACTCGGGAGAGGCGAAGGTCGAGAGCCCTGCGTTCTCCGAAACACAACCCAACCAAGCCGCACTGCTTCTTGACACAATGCCCACTTAAACTGGAAGCCAGCCGCACCAATGTGTCGGAGGAAACACCGTACATCTGGCGACCACGTCAGCGTGCACTGCACCCGGCCCAGCACAGGAGTCCCTAGTGCGCGATGGGACAACAACATGCCTGCCGGCCAAAGCCTCCCCTTACCTGGACGACGCTGGGCCAATTGTGCGCTGCTCCATGGGTCTCCCGGTCGCGGGCGGCTGCGACAGAGCCTGGACTCGAACCCAGAATCTCTAGTGGCACAGCTAGTGGCGATGCAGTGCCTTAGACCACTGCCCCAATCGGGAGGCTAAAGTGGCATTATTAAAGTGACTAGTAATCCATTTATTAAAGTGGCCAATGATTCGAGTCTGTATGTAGGCAGCAGCCTCTGTGTTAGTGATGGCTGTTTACCAGTCTGATGGCCTTGACATAGAAGCTGTTTTTCAGTCTCTCGGTCCCAGCTTTGATGCACCTGTACTGACCTCGCCTTCTGGAAGGCAGCGGGGTGAACAGGCAGTGGCTCGGGTGGTTGTTGTCCTTGATGATCTTTTTGGCCTTCCTGCGACATCGTGTGCTGTCGGTGTCATGGAGGGCAGGTAGTTTGCCCCCGGTGATGCGTTGTGCAGACCGCACCACCCTCTGGAGAGTCTTGTGGTTGTGGGCGGAGCAGTTGCCGTACCAGGCGGTGATAGCACTCAATTGTGCATCTGTAAAAGTTTGTGTTTTAGGTGACAAGACAAATTTCTTCAGCCTCCTGAGGTTGAAGAGGCGCTGTTGCGCCTTCCTCACCACACTGTCTGTGTGGGTGGACCACTCCTGGTTATCCGTGACGTGTCCACAGAGGAACTTAAAACTTTCCACCTTCTCCACTGCTGTCCCGTCGATGTGGATAGGGGGGGTGCACCCTCTGTTGTTTCCTGAAGTCCACGATAATCTCCTATGTTTTGTTGACATTGAGTGAGAGGTTGTTTTCCTGACACCACACTCCGAGTGCCCTCACCTCCTCCCTGTAGACTGTGTCTAGAGATTTAAACAATGATTGAGGATCTTCCAATTCTGGTTTATCGACGACACCATTCGCAATCGTAAAGAACTAGTTCCTGGTTGTGCCTTACAAAAAGACAGCTTGAAATGCGGCAATTATTACAAAGTGCGCAAACGCTCTAGTTGTTTTAACAGAATAGTAAAACATGTTTTTTTCAACAATGTGGAACAATGTGTCCCTGAACAAAGGGGGGGGGGGGGTTCAAAATCAAAAGTAACAGTCAGTATCTGGTGTGGCCACCAGCTGCATTAAGTACTGCAGTGCATCATCTCCTCATGGACTGCACCAGATTTTCCAGATCTTGCTGTGAGATGTTACCCGAGTCTTCCACCAAAGCACCTGCAAGTTCCCGGACATTTCTGGGGGGAATGGCCCTAGCCCTCACCCTTCGATCCAACAGGTCCCAGACGTGCTCAATGGGATTGAGATCCGGGCTCTTCGCTGGCCATGGCAGAACACTGACATTCCTGTCTTGCAGGAAATCACGCACAGAATGAGCAGTATGGCTGGTGGCATTGTCATGCAGGAGGGTCATGTCAGGATGAGCCTGCAGGAAGGGTACCACATGAGGGAGGAGGATGTCTTCCCTGTAATACACAGCGTTGAGATTGCCTGCAATGACAACAAACTCAGTCCGATGATGCTGTGACACACCGCCCCAGACCATGACGGCCCCTCCACATCGATCCCGCTCCAGAGTACAGGCCTCGGTGTAACACTCATTCCTTCAACGGTAAACACGAATCCGACCATCACCCCTGGTGAGACAAAACCGCGACTCGTCAGTGAAGAGAACTTTTTGCAAGTCCTGTCTGGTCCAGCGACAGTGGGTTTGTGCCCATAGGCGACGTTGTTGAGGACCTGCCTTACAACAGGCCTACAAGCCCTCAGTGCAGCCTCTCTCAGCCTATTGCGGACAGTCTGAGCACTGATGGAGGGATTGTGCGTTCCTGGTGTAACTCGGGCAGTTGTTGTTGCCAACCTGTACCTGTCCTGCAGGTGTGATGTTCAGATGTACTGATCCTGTGCAGGTGTTGTTACACGTGGTCTGCCACTGTGAGGAGGATCAGCTGTCCGTCCTGTCTCCCTGTAGCGCTGTCTTAGGCTTCTTACAGTACGGACATTGTCATTTATTGCCCTGGCCACATCTGCAGTCCTCATGCCTCCTTGCAGCATGCCTAAGGCACGTTCATGCAGATGAGCAGGGACCCTGGGCATCTTTCTTTTGGTGTTTTTCAGAGTCAATAGAAAGGCCTCTTTAGTGTCCTAAGCTTTCAGAACTGTGACCTTAATTGCCTACCGTCTGTAAGCTGTTAGTGTCTTAACGACCGTTCCACAGGTGCATGTTCATTAATTGTTTATGGTTCATTGAACAAGCATGGGGAAACAGTGTTAAAACCCTTTACAATGAAGATCTGTGAAGTTATTTGGATTTTTACGAAATATCTTTGAAAGACAGGGTCCTGAAAAAGGGATGTTTACTTTTTTGCTGAGCTTATATATTTTTTTGTGTGAATTCATTAGGGTTCACAGCGTGGACCAAACCGAGGTCTCCATACCGAACGGTTGTGTAAGAATAAACGTACTGTTACACCCCTAGTGGCAGTTGAAACTTTGCATCTTGAAAGTCCAATATCTTGAAAACTTTTAAATTACTTGTTAGATATTGCTGCACTGTCGGAACTAGAAGCACAAGCATTTCGCTATACTCACATTAACGTCTGCTAACCATGTGTATGTATGTGACCAATACAATTTGATTTGGACTGAAACCATTGGCATTTCTTGAGACTGAAATTCAAGGAACATTTTCTTACTCAGTACAATCTAACATGGTGACTGACTTGAACTCATCCATCTCCTTATGTCACAGGTCAAAAAAAGTCCCTTGGACTAGGACTAATTTTTCAACACACCACATCAGGCTAAATGACTCACTTTCTGTGTCAAAGTCTTTTCAAACACAACTCAGTCTGTCTAAAAAAGTGAGTTGATTGAAATCTTGTGAGAGTTTGATGAGCAAAATTGATATCCTGGCTTAGGCCTAATGAATTTAAGACTGAACACAAACACTCGATTCAAGTTAATTTAGAAACTGATTGGAGGACAATCTTATCAACCCTGTAATATACGTTGAACATCTCCATCATCGGTCTCCTGCTCTGACAATCCTTCATTTCAAAGCCCATCCTCTCCATCTCTCTGATACTGATTGTCCATTTCTCTGTCTCCAACATCAAGGTCACATTCTGGAAGTTACCACATACTGAACTATAACATTCATGAATAGAGCTGACTCCTGTGCTGTAGGCTACAAGTCAGAGAGGCATGTCTATTCTACATGATATATCTGAACATTAAAACATCCTTGTGCCATACTGAACGGCTCTGTCATCATCATTCAAGCTAGCTAAGCTCAATCATTTTAACTTCCCCCACCAGTCTCCTCACTCTCCCCTCTCCTTCCTCCACCAGTCTCCTCACTCTCCCCTCTCCTTCCTCCACCAGTCTCCTCACTCTCCCCTCTCCTTCCCCCACCAGTCTCCTCACTCTCCCCTCTCCTTCCTCCACCAGTCTCCTCACTCTCCCCTCTCCTTCCTCCACCAGTCTCCTCACTCTCCCCTCTCCTTCCCCCACCAGTCTCCTCACTCTCCCCTCTCCTTCCCCCACCAGTCTCCTCACTCTCCCCTCTCCTTCCCCCACCAGTCTCCTCACTCTCCCCTCTCCTTCCTCCACCAGTCTCCTCACTCTCCCCTCTCCACCAGTCTCCTCACTCTCCCCTCTCCACCAGTCTCCTCACTCTCCCCTCTCCTTCCCCCACCAGTCTCCTCACTCTCCCCTCTCCTTCCCCCACCAGTCTCCTCACTCTCCCCTCTCCTTCCCCCACCAGTCTCCTCACTCTCCCCTCTCCTTCCTCCACCAGTCTCCTCACTCTCCCCTCTCCTTCCTCCACCAGTCTCCTCACTCTCCCCTCTCCTTCCTCCACCAGTCCCCTCACTCTCCCCTCTCCTTCCCCCACCAGTCTCCTCACTCTCCCCTCTCCTTCCCCCCCCAGTCTCCTCACTCTCCCCTCTCCTTCCTCCACCCGTCTCCTCACTCTGCCCTCTCCTCCCTCCCCCAGTCTCCTCACTCTGCCCTCTCCTTCCTCCACCAGTCTCCTCACTCTCCCCTCTCCTTCCCCCACCAGTCTCCTCACTTTCCCCTCTCCTTCCTCCACCAGTCTCCTCACTCTCCCCTCTCCTTCCCCAACCAGTCTCCTCACTTTCCCCTCTCCTTCCTCCACCAGTCTCCTCGCTCTCCCCTCTCCTTCTCCCCCCAGTCTCCTCACTCTCCCCTCTCCTTCCCCCACCAGTATCCTCACTCTCCCCCAGTCTCCTCACTCTCCCCTCTCATTCCTCCACCAGTCTCCTCACTCTCCCCTCTCCTTCCCCCACCAGTCTCCTCACTTTCCCCTCTCATTCCTCCACCAGTCTCCTCACTCTCCCCTCTCCTTCCCCCACCAGTCTCCTCACTTTCCCCTCTCCTTCCTCCACCAGTCTCCTCGCTCTCCCCTCTCCTTCCTCCACCAGTCTCCTCACTTTCCCCTCTCCTTCCTCCACCAGTCTCCTCGCTCTCCCCTCTCCTTCCTCCACCAGTCTCCTCACTTTCCCCTCTCCTTCCTCCACCAGTCTCCTCGCTCTCCCCTCTCCTTCCTCCACCAGTCTCCTCACTCTCCCCTCTCCTTCCCCCACCAGTCTCCTCACTTTCCCCTCTCCTTCCTCCACCAGTCTCCTCGCTCTCCCCTCTCCTTCCTCCACCAGTCTCCTCGCTTTCCCCTCTCCTTCCTCCACCAGTCTCCTCGCTCTCCCCTCTCCTTCCTCCACCAGTCTCCTCACTTTCCCCTCTCCTTCCCCCACCAGTATCCTCACTCTCCCCTCTCTTTGAAAGACAGGGTCCTGAAAAAGGGATGTTTACTTTTTTGCTGAGCTTATATATTTTTTTGTGTGAATTCATTAGGGTTCACAGCGTGGACCAAACCGAGGTCTCCATACCGAACGGTTGTGTAAGAATAAACGTACTGTTACACCCCTAGTGGCAGTTGAAACTTTGCATCTTGAAAGTCCAATATCTTGAAAACTTTTAAATTACTTGTTAGATATTGCTGCACTGTCGGAACTAGAAGCACAAGCATTTCGCTATACTCACATTAACGTCTGCTAACCATGTGTATGTATGTGACCAATACAATTTGATTTGGACTGAAACCATTGGCATTTCTTGAGACTGAAATTCAAGGAACATTTTCTTACTCAGTACAATCTAACATGGTGACTGACTTGAACTCATCCATCTCCTTATGTCACAGGTCAAAAAAAGTCCCTTGGACTAGGACTAATTTTTCAACACACCACATCAGGCTAAATGACTCACTTTCTGTGTCAAAGTCTTTTCAAACACAACTCAGTCTGTCTAAAAAAGTGAGTTGATTGAAATCTTGTGAGAGTTTGATGAGCAAAATTGATATCCTGGCTTAGGCCTAATGAATTTAAGACTGAACACAAACACTCGATTCAAGTTAATTTAGAAACTGATTGGAGGACAATCTTATCAACCCTGTAATATACGTTGAACATCTCCATCATCGGTCTCCTGCTCTGACAATCCTTCATTTCAAAGCCCATCCTCTCCATCTCTCTGATACTGATTGTCCATTTCTCTGTCTCCAACATCAAGGTCACATTCTGGAAGTTACCACATACTGAACTATAACATTCATGAATAGAGCTGACTCCTGTGCTGTAGGCTACAAGTCAGAGAGGCATGTCTATTCTACATGATATATCTGAACATTAAAACATCCTTGTGCCATACTGAACGGCTCTGTCATCATCATTCAAGCTAGCTAAGCTCAATCATTTTAACTTCCCCCACCAGTCTCCTCACTCTCCCCTCTCCTTCCTCCACCAGTCTCCTCACTCTCCCCTCTCCTTCCTCCACCAGTCTCCTCACTCTCCCCTCTCCTTCCCCCACCAGTCTCCTCACTCTCCCCTCTCCTTCCTCCACCAGTCTCCTCACTCTCCCCTCTCCTTCCTCCACCAGTCTCCTCACTCTCCCCTCTCCTTCCCCCACCAGTCTCCTCACTCTCCCCTCTCCTTCCCCCACCAGTCTCCTCACTCTCCCCTCTCCTTCCCCCACCAGTCTCCTCACTCTCCCCTCTCCTTCCTCCACCAGTCTCCTCACTCTCCCCTCTCCTTCCCCCACCAGTCTCCTCACTCTCCCCTCTCCTTCCCCCACCAGTCTCCTCACTCTCCCCTCTCCTTCCCCCACCAGTCTCCTCACTCTCCCCTCTCCTTCCCCCACCAGTCTCCTCAATCTCCCCTCTCCTTCCTCCACCAGTCTCCTCACTCTCCCCTCTCCTTCCTCCACCAGTCTCCTCACTCTCCCCTCTCCACCAGTCTCCTCACTCTCCCCTCTCCTTCCCCCACCAGTCTCCTCACTCTCCCCTCTCCTTCCCCCACCAGTCTCCTCACTCTCCCCTCTCCTTCCCCCACCAGTCTCCTCACTCTCCCCTCTCCTTCTCCCCCCAGTCTCCTCACTCTCCCCTCTCCTTCCTCCACCAGTCTCCTCACTCTCCCCTCTCCTTCCTCCACCAGTCCCCTCACTCTCCCCTCTCCTTCCCCCACCAGTCTCCTCACTCTCCCCTCTCCTTCCCCCCCCAGTCTCCTCACTCTCCCCTCTCCTTCCCCCCCCAGTCTCCTCACTCTCCCCTCTCCTTCCTCCACCAGTCTCCTCACTCTGCCCTCTCCTTCCTCCACCAGTCTCCTCACTCTGCCCTCTCCTTCCTCCACCAGTCTCCTCACTCTCCCCTCTCCTTCCCCCACCAGTCTCCTCACTTTCCCCTCTCCTTCCTCCACCAGTCTCCTCACTCTGCCCTCTCCTTCCTCCACCAGTCTCCTCACTCTCCCCTCTCCTTCCCCCACCAGTCTCCTCACTTTCCCCTCTCCTTCCTCCACCAGTCTCCTCACTTTCCCCTCTCCTTCCTCCACCAGTCTCCTCGCTCTCCCCTCTCCTTCTCCCCCCAGTCTCCTCACTCTCCCCTCTCCTTCCCCCACCAGTATCCTCACTCTCCCCCAGTCTCCTCACTCTCCCCTCTCATTCCTCCACCAGTCTCCTCACTCTCCCCTCTCCTTCCCCCACCAGTCTCCTCACTTTCCCCTCTCATTCCTCCACCAGTCTCCTCACTCTCCCCTCTCCTTCCCCCACCAGTCTCCTCACTTTCCCCTCTCCTTCCTCCACCAGTCTCCTCGCTCTCCCCTCTCCTTCCTCCACCAGTCTCCTCACTTTCCCCTCTCCTTCCTCCACCAGTCTCCTCGCTCTCCCCTCTCCTTCCTCCACCAGTCTCCTCGCTTTCCCCTCTCCTTCCTCCACCAGTCTCCTCGCTCTCCCCTCTCCTTCCTCCACCAGTCTCCTCACTCTCCCCTCTCCTTCCCCCACCAGTCTCCTCACTTTCCCCTCTCCTTCCTCCACCAGTCTCCTCGCTCTCCCCTCTCCTTCCTCCACCAGTCTCCTCGCTTTCCCCTCTCCTTCCTCCACCAGTCTCCTCGCTCTCCCCTCTCCTTCCTCCACCAGTCTCCTCACTTTCCCCTCTCCTTCCCCCACCAGTATCCTCACTCTCCCCTCTCCTTCCCCCACCAGTATCCTCACTCTCCCCTCTCCTTCCCCCACCAGTATCCTCACTCTCCCCCAGTCTCCTCACTCTCCCCTCTCCTTCCTCCACCAGTCTCCTCACTCTCCCCTCTCCTTCCCCCACCAGTATCCTCACTCTCCCCTCCCCCCAGTCTCCTCACTCTCCCCTCCCCCCAGTCTCCTCACTCTCCCCTCCCCCCAGTCTCCTCACTCTCCCCTCCCCCCAGTCTCCTCACTCTCCCCCCCCCAGTCTCCTCACTCTCCTTCCCCCCCCAGTCTCCTCACTCTCCTCCCCCCCCCAGTCTCCTCACTCTCCCCTCTCCTTCCCCCACCAGTCTCCTCACTCTGCCCTCTCCTTCCTCCACCAGTCTCCTCACTCTGCCCTCTCCTTCCCCCACCAGTCTCCTCACTCTGCCCTCTCCTTCCCCCACCAGTCTCCTCACTCTCCCTCCCCCCCCCAGTCTCCTCACTCTGCCCTCTCCCCCCCCCAGTCTCCTCACTCCCCCCCCCCCAGTCTCCTCACTCTCCCCCCCCCCCAGTCTCCTCACTCTCCCCCCCCCCAGTCTCCTCACTCTCCCCCCCCCCCCAGTCTCCTCACTCTCCCCCCCCCCAGTCTCCTCACTCCCCCCCCCCCAGTCTCCTCACTCCCCCCCAGTCTCCTCACGCTCCCCTTCCCTCTTAGAAGTTGATCCTTTGATGTTGTACATATCCTCTCAGGATAGCTCCAGAAGGCCAACACGTATCCAGATCAAGTCTTATCAAACATCACACAGGGACTGGAAGCAGATTCCACTGCAAGCGGACTCCTGTACACATTACGCCTCCTAACAGTGTTCACTTCACTCTACTCATTACCGAGTGCGTGATTGGGCAAGCAGTAAACCCTATCAGCGTTCTGCTAACATCGCATGGGAACACTGAGCAAGTCAATCGCAAGGTCAAAGGTCAGCCAGCACGATCACTGGGGGGCAGCATTTAAATATAATTTGCATCCTGCATACATGGCAATCTCCCAGCAGCAGAGAGAACAGCCTGAGCAGGAATACTGATCAGTGGACTAATTACAGACAAGTAAGTTACAAAGCCAAAGCCTGAGCTGCATGATGTATAATGATACATCGACGACTTCAGTTTTAATGAACCAGCTCGATCAAAACCCATCGTCTAGGCTATATTATAATTGTATGATACACTGCCAGTATGAATGAAAATAATATGTGACAGACTACTTTTTATTTTATGGCAGTATGATTTCAAAAACATTATGAGGATGCAGTGAAAAACTGTGTCAAACACACACACACACACACACACACCCTAGGTGGGGCTCACAGCACGATGGCTCAGATCTGGGCCAGACGAGAGATTAGAAATGGAACAACCAACCACGGGGACCGGACTCCTAGAAACTAGAGGTCGACCGATTATGATTTTTCAACGCCGATACATCGGCCGATTTCTTTTATTTATTTGTTAATTAATTAATGACAATTACAACAATACTGAATGAACACTTATTTTAACTTAATATAATACATCAATAAAATCCATTTAGCCTCAAATAAATAATGAAACATGTTCAATTTGGTTTAAATAATGCAAAAACAAAGTGTTGGAGAAGAAAGTAAAAGTGCAATATGTGCCATGTAAAAAAGCTAACGTTTAAGTTCCTTGCTCAGAACATGAGAACATATGAAAGCTGGTGGTTCCTTTAAACATGAGTCTTCAATATTCCCAGGTAAGAAGTTTTAGGTTGTAGTTATTATAGGAATTATAGGACTATTTCTCTCTATACGATTTGTATTTCATATACCTTTGACTATTGGATGTTCTTATAGGCACTTTAGTATTGCCAGTGTAACAGTATAGCTTCCGTCCCTCTCCTCGCCCCTACCTGGGCTCGAACCAGGAACACATCGACAACAGCCACCCTCGAAGCATCGTTACCCATCGCTCCACAAAAGCCACGGCCCTTGCAGAGCAAGGGGAACAACTACTCCAAGTCTCAGAGCAAGTGAAGTCACCGATTGAAACGCTATTAGCGCGCACCCCGCTAACTAGCTAGCCATTTCACATCGGTAACACCAGCCTAATCTCGGGAGTTGATAGGCTTGAAGTCATAAACAGCTCAATGCTTGAAGCATTGCGAAGAGCTGCTGGCAAAACGCACGAAAGTGCTGTTTGAATGAATGCTTACGAGCCTGCTGGTGCCTACCATCGATCAGTCAGACTGCTCTATCATATCATAGACTTAATTATAACATAATAACACACAGAAATACGAGCCTTTGGTCAATATGGTCGAATCCGGAAACTATCATTTGGAAAACAAGACGTTTATTCTTTCAGTGAAATACGGAACCGTTCCGTATTTTATCTAACGGGTGGCATCCCTAAGTCTAAATATTCCTGTTACATTGCACAACCTTCAATGTTATGTCATAATTACGTAAAATTCTGGCAAATTAGTTCGCAACGAGCCAGGCGGCCCAAACTGTTGCATATACCCTGACTCTGCGTGCAATGAACGCAAGAGAAGTGACACAATTTCACCTGCTTAATATTTCCTGCTAACCTGGATTTCTTTTAGCTAAATATGCAGGTTTAAAAATATATATTTCTGTGTATTGATTTTAAGAATGCATGGATGTTTATGGTTAGGTACAGTCGTGCAACGATTGTGCTTTTTTCGCAAATGCGCTTTTGTTAAATCATCCCCCGTTTGGCGAAGTTGGCTGTCTTTGTTAGGAAGAAATAGTCTTCACACAGTTCGCAACGAGCCAGGCGGCCCAAACTGCTGCATATACCCTGACTCTGTTGCAAGAGAAGTGACACAATTACCCTAGTTAAAAGAAATTCATGTTAGCAGGCAATATTAACTAAATATGCAGGTTTCAAAATATATACTTGTGTATTGATTTTAAGAAAGGCATTGATGTTTATGGTTAGGTACACGTTGGAGCAACGACAGTCCTTTGTCGCGAATGCGCGCCGCATCGATTATATGCAACGCAGGACACGCTATATAAACTAGTAATATCATCAACCGTGTAGTTAACTAGTGATTATGATTGATTGATTGATTGTTTTTTATAATATAAGTTTAATGCTAGCAAGCAACTTACCTTGGCTTCTTACTGCATTTGCGTAACAGGCAGTCTCCTCGTGGAGTGCAATGAGAGGCAGGTAGTTAGAGCGTTGGACTAGTTAACTGTAAGGTTGCAAGATTGAATCCCCAAGCTGACAAGGTAAAAATCTGTCAAGGCAACAAGGCAGTTAACCCACCGTTCCTAGGCCGTAATTGAAAATAAGAATGTGTTCTTAACTGACTTGCCAAGTTAAATAAAGGTGTAAAAAATCTGATTTTTTTTTTTTTTTATCGGCCAAATCGGTGTCCAAAAATACAGATTTCCGATTGTTATGAAAACTTGAAATCGGCCCTAATTAATCGGCCATTCCGATTAATCAGTCGACCTCTACTAGAAACCACTATTTTCACTTACAAATAACACATATTTAGGCTATTCATTATAGATCTACTACTTCCTGTTCTTAAATGACCACTATAACCATAAATAAAGTTAACATAACCTCGGCCTAATGGTCATTGTCAGACAAGGGAAAAGACACTGACTTGTGCAAGATCTGTTTCTAGAAATATGCACATTATTAGTGGGCTAGTGATGTAGAAATAGTGGTGGAATAATATATGAAAAGCATGAATAAAATTATGTGGTCTCAGAATGCTGGGTTGAAAAACTGCGTTTAAAGGACGCATTTCCTCCACAGAGCTCTGGCTTTTACAGGAGGCTGCACAAACTGCAGACAGGAGTCAGTTCTCTCTGCTCATCCATTCTTCCATTACAGAATCACCTCCTTAGTTGAGTGAGGCGTCACCATCACCCTCGCCAGCACTGGTCGTTTACTTTAAATCCTGGTACATGACTTTGACTTTGCTGATTCATGCTCCCCCTCCCTCCCATTGGTACACCCACAGTTGCTGTCCAGCCAAGGAACTCAGAGCAAATTTCTCAATCTTGTTCTTTTATTTAAAGAGATCAGAGTAGGCTACATCATATAATATCTACAAGAAATGAAAGTCTGACTGAATTGATGACAGGCTGTCCCTCTCAATATTACATTATCTGGGTCTCCCTGATTTACAGTAAGAAGCTACATCTCACCAGTATTTAATATTCAAACCCCTGTTTCATGACTGAAACCCTAAAGCCTCTATCGCTGAGAGACACTTCTGGAAAAGACACCTGTACGCACGAGTCAGGGCTCAGGAGACTCAGTCAAGCACAGCCCTGACGTAGCCAGTAACAGCATGGATAAGAATGACAAACATGGTGTCTTTAAAAGACTTGATCTGATTGAACCTGAGAGACAGACTAAATGAGATCTGATTGCTAGATGGAGTAGTCTACAGACTAGAGCCAGATGGAACAACAAGTCTGGGCACAGACCCACAATTCTAATTCTATGGATGGAACACCCCATCTGGGCACAGATCGACCTCCCAGACAGAATAGCGCATGTCAAACTGGAGAGAACTTCTATAGCTGGAACATCCAGACAGATGGGTAATACCCAGTCTGAAGCCAAAAAGAACTCCCAGTCTACTAGGAGCAGATAAGACCGTGTGGGAGACAGGATGAAGATTGACATCCACAGACGCCATGTGACATTATATACACCCTCCCATACAGGCCCTTGTTTTGAGCTACAGCCAGTCATGGAACATCTGCCTCATTAGCTTCACCAGTCCTCCATTTCAGACTGAGACACTGAGGGCTCACTGAGCAATATGAACAAAGCCCTTTTCTCTATACGAACACTGCCCTATACAACTCCACCGTCCCAGAATAGTTGGCAGGCTGACTTAAAAGGCTTCAGTTCTGATGTCACCAGTGAGAAAGGGAATGACAGAAAGAGAAGCAGAGAGGAGAGGGGCCTAGAGAGAGAGAGCGCGAGACAGAGAGAGCGCGAGACAGAGAGAGAGAGAGGAGAGGGGCCTAGAGAGAGAGAGAGAGGGAGAAAGGAGAGGGGCCTAGAGAGAGAGAGAGAGAGAGGGAGAAAGGAGAGGGGCCTAGAGAGAGAGAGAGAGAGGGAGAAAGGAGAGGGGCCTAGAGAGAGAGAGAGAGAGAAGGAGAGGGGCCTAGAGAGAGAGAGAGAGAGAGAGGAGAGAGAGGAGAGGGGCCTAGAGAGAGAGAGAGAGAAAGGAGAGGGGCCTAGAGAGAGAGAGAGAGGGGCCTAGAGAGAGAGGAAAGAGAGAGAGAGGAGAGGGGTCTAGAGAGAGAGAGAGAGAGAGAGAGAGGAGAGGGGCCTAGAGAGAGAGAGAGAGCGAGACAGAGAGAGATAGACAGAGACAGAGGTAGAGAGAGAGAGAGGAGAGGGGCCTAGAGAGAGAGAGGGAGAAAGGAGAGGGGCCTAGAGAGAGAGAGCGAGACAGAGAGAGATAGACAGAGACAGAGGTAAAGAGAGAGAGAGGAGAGGGGCCTAGAGAGAGAGAGAGGGAGAAAGGAGAGGGGCCTAGAGAGAGAGAGAGAGGAGAGGGGCCTAGAGAGAGAGAGAGAGAGAGGAGCCTAGAGAGAGAGAGAGAGGAGCCTAGAGAGAGAGAGAGAGGGAGAAAGGAGAGGGGCCTAGAGAGAGAGACAGAGAGAGAGAGAGAGAGAGGAGAGGGGCCTAGAGAGAGAGAGAGAGAGGGAGAAAGGAGAGGGGCCTAGAGAGAAAGAATTTAATATGTATTTGCATGCCATAGCCTGAGGGACACTGCATAATAACATCTGCATAGTAAGCAGTAACTTACTTATTATTACTGTTATTGTTATTACTATTATTATTGTTGTTTATCATTCCAAATAGTAGTGGTATGGGTGGTAATGGTAATGATAGCAGTTTAATGATGGTGGTGGTGGTAGTAGTAGTAATGATGATAGTAGTTGTAGTACTGATGTAATGGTGAAGATGACTCGTATTTAGTTATAAGTTAGTTATAGTTTAATTTTCAATTTATATTTTTATATTTATTACATTACATTCGACTATTGACTGTTACCATTTTATTGTTATTATTTTTGTATTTAATTTTGTATTATTATTTATTGCCATTTTATATTATTATTTGTTATTGTTTATAATTTTATTACAATGTATATTGTATACATTGTTGCTTTGGCAATATTGACACAATGTTTTTCATGCCAATAAAGCAGCTTGAATTTGAAAGGTGTGGAGAGAAAGAGTGAGAGCGAGAGGTAGAGAGAGAGGGTGGAGAGAGAGAGGTAGAGAGAGACAGAGGGTGGAGGGAAAGAGAGAAAGGGAGAGAGAAAGAGAGAAAGAGAGAGAGGTAGATAGAGAGGGTGGAGAGAAAGAGTGAGAGAGGTAGATAGAGAGGGTGGAGAGAAAGAGTGAGAGAGAGAGAGGGTGGAGAGAAAGAGTGAGAGAGAGAGGGTGGAGAGAAAGAGAGAGAGAGAGGGTGGAGAGAAAGAGAGAGAGATAGGGTGGAGAGAAAGAGAGAGAGAGAGGGTGGAGAGAGGGAGAGAAAGAGAGAGAGAGGGAGAGAAAGAGAGAGGGAGAGAAAGAGAAAGAGAGAGAGAGAGAGGGAGAGAGGGTGGAGAGAAAGAGAGAGAGGGTGGAGAGAAAGAGAGAGAGAGAAAGAGGTAGAGCGAGAGAGAGATACAGAGAGAGAGAGAGAGAGATACAGAGAGAGAGAGAGAGAGATACAGAGAGAGAGAGAGAGAGAGAGATACAGAGAGAGAGAGAGACAGAGAGCGACAGAGAGAGAGAGAGAGACATTGTCACTCACTGTCCCACAGGTTACAGAGAGGTAATTGTGCCGTCACAAAAACACAGCTCTGTCAATAGAGGCAGAGACTCTGGAGGACTGATCATTTGGTACAAATCCGACCTACAACATCTAATTGATCCCCTCAAAATTGGCAAATATCACATTTGGTTAAAACTGAAAAAAGAACTTGTACTGACAGAAAAAGATGTGTTCCTTTGCGCAATTTATATCCCCCCTCAGAATCCCCATATAACTCAGAGGAGATCTTCCCCACCCCTGAGGAAGAGACGTGTCATTTCCAGGCCCAGGGAAATGTGCTCATCTGTGGGGACACAAATGCGCGCACAGGAACACTACCTGATCTAACGAGCACACGAGGGGACAGCTTTATTACAGGCCATACTGTTTCTAACTGTCTTAATCTCCCCCATAGAAACAACAGTGACAGCACCGTCAACAAAAACGGAAGGGATCTGTTGCAGCTCTGTAGAAGCCTGGGTCTGTACTTTGTCAATGGTAGGTTACGGGGGGACTCTTTGGGGAGATTCACCTACTGCTCACCTCTTGGCCACAGTACAGTAGACTATATGATCACAGACATTGACCCCTTCTCTCTCAGCTCATTCACTGTCAAGCCACTAACACCTCTGTCTGATCACAGCCAAATTACATTGTTCCTCAAAAGAACAGACATGGAAACAACCACACATTCACAGCCCAGTAAGCTGTACAACATCAGACATTCATACAGATGGGCCCAAAACAGCACAGAAGAATACCAGAAAGCAACCTGGAACCAAAATATCCAAACACTCTTAGATAACTTTCTGGATACCACATTCACTCACAGTAAAGAAGGCATCAATCTAGCAGTACAAAACATCAACTATATATTCAGGCAAACGGCAAAAGAAGCACAATTGAAATTGATAAAAAACAAAACAAAAAAGATCACAGATGACAACTGGTTTGATGCAGATTGTAAAATTATAAGGAAAAAACTTAGAACACTATCCAACCAAAAGCACAGAGACCCAAATAATGGTGAATTACGCCTTCATTACTGTGAGACTTTAAAACTCTATAAACGTACACTCAGAACCAAAAAAGCACAGTACAACAGAAAGCAGCTGACGCTAATTGAGGAGTCCATAAACACAAACAACTTCTGGCAAAATTGGAAAAAAATAAAAAAAATCTAAACAAGAGGAATTAGCGATACAAAATGGTGACATTTGGACAACCCATTTTAAAACACTCTACAACACTGTTCAAATTGACACAAACGCAGAACAACGCCAAATTCATGAGAAGTTGAATGGATTAGAAAGAGCTATAAAGGACAATCAAAATCCACTGGACTCCCCAATTACTGACCAGGAGCTCTATAAGAAACTTCAGGCTCTCAAATTTAAAAAGGCATGCGGACCTGATGGCATCCTAAATGAGATGCTCAAACTCACTAGTGCAAAATTTCAGTTGGCTATATTAAAACTGTTTAATTTGATCCTGAGTGTAGGTTATTTCCCTGACATCTGGAATCAAGGACTCATAACCCCAATCTTTAAAAACGGAGACAAATTTGACCCTAACAATTACAGAGGCATTTGTGTGAACAGTAACCTGGGGAAGGTTTTCTGTAGTATTATAAATGTAAGAGTTCTAAACTTCCTTAATAAGCACAATGTCTTGAGTAAAAGCCAAATTGGATTTATACCAAAACATCGCACGACCGATCATATTTACACCCTACACACCCTGATAGATAAACATGTCCACCAAAATAATACCAAAATATACGCTTGCTTTATCGACTTCCAAAAAGCATTTGATTCTATTTGGCACACAGGACTGTTCTACAAAGTTATTGAAAGTGGTGTAGGGGGTAAAACATATGACATAATTAAATCAATGTATACTGGCAATACGTGCAGCATTAAAATTGGCAAGAAAAGAACAGAATTCTTTAACCAGGGGCGGGGCCTTCGTCAGGGTTGTAATCTGAGCCCAGCACTCTTCAATATTTACATCAACGAATTGGCCACTATTCTAGAAAAATCCTCAGCCCCTGGTGTTAGTCTCCATAATTCAGAGGTTAAATGCCTACTCTTCGCCGATGACCTATGCCTGCTGTCACCCACAGCACATGGCCTACAGCAGAGCCTGGACCTGCTAGAGCAGTACTGCCAGACCTGGGCCCTGGCAGTAAACCCCAAAAAGACTAAAATAATGATTTTCCAGAGAAGATCCAGATCTCAGGGAATTAGACCAAAGTTCTCAATTGGTACAAAATATATAGAGCACTGCACACACTACAATTACTT
This sequence comes from Salvelinus alpinus, assembly GCF_045679555.1. Taxonomy (NCBI): domain Eukaryota; kingdom Metazoa; phylum Chordata; class Actinopteri; order Salmoniformes; family Salmonidae; genus Salvelinus; species Salvelinus alpinus. The sequence continues at coordinate 25,660,933 of NC_092117.1, forward strand.
AGGTTTAAAAATAAGCTCAACTGGACACCTTAATGAAGCAGTGAATGAACTGAGAGAGAAAGCACGCAGGGCATTCTACGCAATTAAAAAGCAAATTCAAATTGAAATACCTATTAAAATTTGGCTAAAACTAATTGAATATGTCATTGAACCAATTGCACTTTATGGCAGCGAGGTGTGGGGTCCACTTGCAAAACAAGATTTCATCAAATGGGACAAACATCCCATTGAAACCCTGCATGCAGAGTTCTGTAAGATTCTCCTACATGTCCAGAGGAAAACTACAAACAATGCATGCAGGGCAGAATTAGGCAAATATCCACTAATAATAAAAACTCAAAAAAGAGCAATTAAGTTTTGGAAACATCTAAAATACAGTGACCCCCTCTCATATCATTACCAAGCCCTGCAATACCAAGAGCTGAACAAAGAAAAGAGTCCCCTCATCCAGCTGGTCCTGGGGCTGAGTTCACAAACCTGTTCTACTAACACACTGAAGCCTCAGGACCAGAACATCCAATCAATCAGGATAAACCAAATTACAACACAGTCAAAACAAAACTATATTGCTTATTGGGAAACACAAGCACAAGCACAGAGCAAAATGCAGTGCTATCTGGCCCTAAATCGACAGTACACCGTGGCTAAATATTTGACCATGGTTACTGATCAAAACTTTAGAAAAACCTTGACAAAGTACAGGCTCAGTGAGCACAGCCTTGCCATTGAGAAGGGTAGACACAGGAAAACCTGGCTCCCTGTAGAGGAAAGGCTGTGCAACCACTGCACAATAGCAGAACCTGAGACGGAGCTGCATTTCCTGACAAAATGTCAAAAATATAAAACAATTAGAGAGTGTCATTTCCCCAAATTTGAAACTCTTATTCAAGGTTTCAAAGACCTCTCTGATGAGGATAGGCTACCCGTCCTGTTGGGGGAGGACGCAGAGAGCTGTGGGTTGGCAGCGCACTACATTGCTGCCTGCCATAAGTTGAGGGACAGTGTCTGACAAACCAATCAACCTGCACATGTCCTTTACTGTATGTTTATTGTTATTGTTGAATGTATGGTTATTTTGACCCTTGGTTATTGTTGTTACTGTTGTCCCGTTGACAATTTTGATTCTCATTTTTACATTGTAAACAAGCTTTGGCAATATGTACATTGTTACGTCATGCCAATAAAGCAAATTGAATTGAATTGAATTGAATTGAAAGGCAGTGAGACAGAGGATGGAGAGCGAGAGAGAGAGAGGAGAGAAAGAGAGAGGGCGAGAGAGAGAGAGAGAGAGAGAGAGAGGTAGAGAGGGTGGAGAGAGAGGTAGAGAGAGAGAGAGAGGGAGAGAAAGAGAGAGAAGGAGGTAGAAAGAGAGAGAGAGAGAGAGAGAGAGACAGAAGTAGAAAGATAGAGAGAGGAGAGAAAGAGAGAGAGAGGGCGAGAGAGAGAGAGAGGAAAGAAAGAGAGAGAGGTAGAGAGGAGAGAAAGAGAGGTAGAGAGAGAGGCAGTGAGACAGAGGATGGAGAGAGAGGGCGAGAGAGAGGGCGAGAGAGAGAGAGAGAGAGAGAGAGAGAGAGAGAGAGAGAGAGAGAGAGAGAGGGTGAGAGAGAGGCGAGAAAGAGAGAGGAGAGAAAGAGAGAGAGGTAGAGAGAGGGTGGAGAGAAAGAGAGAGAGAGGGAGAGAAAGAGAGAGAGAGGGAGGGAAAGAGAGAGAGGTTGGAGAGAAAGAGAGAGGGTGGAGAGAAAGAGAGAGGGTGGAGAGAAAGAGAGAGGGTGGAGAGAGAGAGAAAGACAGAGAAAGAGAGAGCGAGAGAGAGGTAGAGAGAGAGGGTGGAGAGAAAGAGAGAGAGAGAGAGAGAGAGAGAGAGAGAGAGAGAAAGAGAGGGTGGAGAGAAAGAGGTAGAGAGAAAGAGAGAGAAAGAGAGGGTGGAGAGAAAGAGAGAGGTAGAGAGAAAGAGAGAGGTAGAGAGAAAGAGAGAGAGAGGGCGAGAGAGAGAGAGGAGAGAAAGAGAGAGAGGGAGAGAAAGAGAGGTAGAGAGAGAGAGGCAGTGAGACAGACGATGGAGAGAAAGAGAGAGAGGGAGAGAAAGAGAGGGAGGAGAGAAAGAGAGAGAGGGTGAGAGAGAGAGAGGAGAGAAAGAGAGAGAGGGCGAGAGAGAGAGAGGAGAGAAAGAGAGAGAGAGAGAGAGGAGAGAAAGAGAGAGAGGGCGAGAGAGAGAGAGGAGAGAAAGAGAGAGAGAGAGAGAGGGAGAGAAAGAGAGAGAGAAGGAGGTAGAAAGAGAGAGAGAGAGAGAGGTAGAAAGAAAGAGAGAGGAGATAAAGAGAGAGAGAGGGCGAGAGAGAGAGGGGAGAGAAAGAGAGAGAGGTAGAGAGGAGAGGTAGAGAGAGAGGCAGTGAGACAGAGGATGGAGAGAAAGAGAGAGAGGGCGAGAGAGAGAGAGAGAGAGAGGGTGAGAGAGAGAGGAGAGAAAGAGAGGAGAGAAAGAGAGAGGGTGGAGAGAAAGAGGGTGAAGAGAAAGAGAGAGAGAGGGAGAGAAAGAGAGAGAGAGGGAGAGAAAGAGAGGTTGGAGAGAAAGAGAGAGGGTGGAGAGAAAGAGAGAGAGAGGGTGGAGAGAAAGAGAGAGAGAGAGGAGAGAAAGAGAGAGAGGTAGAGAGGGTGGGGAGAGAGGTAGAGAGAGAGAGAGAGAGAGAGGGAGAGAAAGAGAGAGAGAAGGAGGTAGAAAGAGAGAGAGAGAGAGGCAGTGAGACAGAGGATGGAGAGAAAGAGAGAGAGGGCGAGAGAGGGCGAGAGAGAGAGAGAGAGAGAGAGGGTGAGAGAGAGAGGAGAGAAAGAGAGAGAGGTAGAGAGAGGGTGGAGAGAAAGAGGGTGAAGAGAAAGAGAGAGAGAGAGGGAGAGAAAGAGAGAGAGGTTGGAGAGAAAGAGAGAGAGAGGTCGGAGAGAAAGAGAGAGAGAGGGAGAGAAAGAGGTTGGAGAGAAAGAGAGAGAGAGGGTGGAGAGAAAGAGAGAGAGAGGGTGGAGAGAAAGAGAGAGAGAGGGAGAGAAAGAGAGAGAAAGAGAGAGAGCGAGAGAGAGGTAGAGAGAGAGGGTGGAGAGAAAGAGAGGGCGAGGGAGAGAAAGAGAGAGAGCGAGGTAGAGAGAGAGGGTGGAGAGAAAGAGAGAGAGAAAGAAGTAGAGAGGTTGGAGAGAGAAAGAAAGGTAGAGCGAGAGAGGGTGGAGAGAGAGAGAGAAAGAGAGAGAGAGGTTGGAAAGAAAGAGAGAGAGAGGTTGGAGAGAAAGAGAGAGAGAGAGGTTGGAGAGAAAGAGAGAGAGAGAGGTTGGAGAGAAAGAGAGAGGGTGGAGAGAGAGAGAGAGGGGTAGAGAGAGAGAGAGAGAAAGAGAGAGGGGTAGAGAGAGAGAGAGAGAAAGAGAGAGAGAGGGTGGAGAGAAAGAGAGAGAGAAAGAGAGAGAGGGTGGAGAGAAAGAGAGAGAGAGAGGGGTGGAGAGGAAAGAGAGAGAGAGGTAGAGAGAGAGAGGGTGGAGAGAAAGAGAGAGAAAGAGAAAGAGAGAGGGTGGAGAGAACAACAGACCATGTATTCACCCTACACACCCTAATTGACAACCAAACAAACCAAAACAAAGGCAAAGTCTTCTCATGCTTTGTTGATTTCAAAAAAGCCTTCGACTCAATTTGGCATGAGGGTCTGCTATACAAATTGATGGAAAGTGGTGTTGGGGGTAAAACATACGACATTATAAAATCCATGTACACAAACAACAAGTGTGCGGTTAAAATTGGCAAAACACACACACATTTCTTCACACAGGGTCGTGGGGTGAGACAGGGATGCAGCTTAAGCCCCACCCTCTTCAACATATATATCAACGAATTGGCGCGGGCACTAGAACAGTCTGCAGCACCCGGTCTCACCCTACTAGAATCCGAAGTCAAATGTCTACTGTTTGCTGATGATCTGGTGCTTCTGTCACCAACCAAGGAGGGCCTACAGCAGCACCTAGATCTTCTGCACAGATTCTGTCAGACCTGGGCCCTGACAGTAAATCTCAGTAAGACCAAAATAATGGTGTTCCAAAAAAGGTCCAGTCACCAGGACCACAAATTCCATCTAGACACCATTGCCCTAGAGCACACAAAAAACTATACATACCTCGGCCTAAACATCAGCACCACAGGTAACTTCCACAAAGCTGTGAACGATCTGAGAGACAAGGCAAGAAGGGCCTTCTATGCCATCAAAAGGAACATAAATTTCAACATACCAATTAGGATCTGGCTAAAAATACTTGAATCAGTCATAGAGCCCATTGCCCTTTATGGTTGTGAGGTCTGGGGTCCGCTCACCAACCAAGATTTCACAAAATGGGACAAACACCAAATTGAGACTGCATGCAGAATTCTGCAAAAATATCCTCCGTGTACAACGTAGAACACCAAATAATGCATGCAGAGCAGAATTAGGCCGATACCCACTAATTATCAAAATCCAGAAAAGAGCCGTTAAATTCTACAACCACCTAAAAGGAAGCGATTCCCAAACCTTCCATAACAAAGCCATCACCTACAGAGAGATGAACCTGGAGAAGAGTCCCCTAAGCAAGCTGGTCCTAGGGCTCTGTTCACAAACACAAACACACCCCACAGAGCCCCAGGACAACAGCACAATTAGACCCAACCAAATCATGAGAAAACAAAAAGATAATTACTTGACACATTGGAAAGAATTAACAAAAAAACAGAGCAAACTAGAATGCTATTTGGCCCTAAACAGAGAGTACACAGTGGCAGAATACCTGACCACTGTGACTGACCCAAACTTAAGGAAAGCTTTGACTATGTACAGACTCAGTGAGCATAGCCTTGCTATTGAGAAAGGCCGCCGTAGGCAGACATGGCTCTCAAGAGAAGACAGGCTATGTGCACACTGCCCACAAAATGAGGTGGAAACTGAGCTGCACTTCCTAACCTCCTGCCCAATGTATGACCATATTAGAGAGACATATTTCCCTCAGATTACACAGATCCACAAAGAATTTGAAAACAAATCCAATTTTGATAAACTCCCATATCTACTGGGAGAAATTCCACAGTGTGCCATCACAGCAGCAAGATTTGTGACCTGTTGCCACAAGAAAAGGGCAACCAGTGAAGAACAAACACCATTGTAAATACAACCCATATTTATGCTTATTTATTTTAACTTGTATGCTTTAACCATTTGTACATTGTTACAACACTGTATATATATAATATAACATTTGTAATGTCTTTATTGTTTTGAAACTTCTGTATGTGTAATGTTTACTGTTAATTTGTATTGTTTATTTCACTTTTGTATAATATCTACCTCACTTGCTTTGGCAATGTTAACACGTTTCCCATGCCAATAAAGCCCCTTGAATTGAATTGAATTGAATTGAGAGACAGAGAGAGACAGAGAGACAGAGAGACAGAGCGACAGAGAGAGAGACAGAGAGAGACAGAGAGAGACAGAGAGAGACAGAGAGACAGAGCGACAGAGAGACAGAGCGACAGAGAGAGAGACAGAGAGAGACAGAGAGACAGAGAGAGAGACAGAGAGAGACAGAGAGAGACAGAGAGAGAGACAGAGAGAGACAGAGAGGGAGACAGAGAGAGACAGAGAGAGAGACAGAGAGAGACAGAGAGGGAGACAGAGAGAGACAGAGAGGGACAGAGAGACAGAGAGAGACAGAGAGAGACAGAGAGAGACAGAGAGAGAGACAGAGAGAGAGACAGAGAGAGACAGAGAGAGACAGTGAGACAGAGCGACAGAGCGACAGAGAGACAGAGAGAGAGACAGAGAGAGAGACAGAGAGAGACAGAGAGAGAGACAGAGAGAGACAGAGAGAGACAGAGAGAGAGAACAAGGCAGAAAGAGAAAAACAAAGACAAATAGGAAAGAAAGAAATACTTCAGCAGACAAGGGACTGATAAGTGCCTGATGAGTCACGACAAGTGTAAATGGTCCCAAGGCCATAATACGTCATCTGTATAATCAATGGTTAGACGCCATCTTCGATCATGAGAGAACCTCACCTCAGTCGACTCAGACGGTGGCCAAACAGCAAGCTAGGTCTACTCTAGGTCTACTCTAGGTCTACTCTAGGCCACATATCATTGACCAGGTTTACAGGCGCACAGTATTCCAGATAGTAGCTCATATTCCGTCTTATTCCGGATAAGCTGTTTACATGTACTTTTGATATCCCGCTCACGAGTATCCCTGAATGTAGCCATGAATAAATATAATATTCCTAATTAAATGGAATAAAATATGCACCTAAGACAAACTGAAGTCTTATCAGAAACGTGTTTCATAGTTCTCTCAGCTTTTCATTTCCTTAAAACCGGTTACACCAATGACATTTGGACGGGATGAATCTTTCCACTGTTTTGAAATAGAATGTAAGACTTTCTGGTGAGCACTACTTTAGTCTTCTAGGGCACCAAGTTATGACAGAAGAGATGCTGCGTGTATCTAACTATAGAGTATCAGCAAAAGAAATGGAATTATTATGGTGGATTGAACTGCGCAGGCAGTATGATATGCAAAAACAACCATCAAAGTCAGAGGAAAGCCCAAAAAATGGTAAAAGAATCCAGTCACCCAAGTCAGACTTTTCTCTGCTACCACACGGCAAGTGGTACCGGAGCGCCAAGTCTAGGTCCAAAAGGCCATAAGACTGCTGAACAATTAATCAAATGGCCACCCGGACTATTTACATTGACCCCCCCCCCCCCCCTTTGTTTTTACACTGCTGCTACTCGCTGTTTATTATCTATGCATAGTCACTGTACCCCCACACGTTGACTCGGTACCGGTACCCCCTGTATATAGCCTCGTTATTGTTATTTTAGTGTGTTACTTTTTACTTTAGTTTATTTAGTAAATATTTTCTTAACTCTTGAACTGCATTGTTGGTTAAGGGCTTGTAAGCATTTCACGGTAAGGTCTACACCGGTTGTATTCGGCGTTGATTTGAAAAGCATCAGTAAACGGGATAAGATATTTACATGCCACAGTATCGGTCTAAGATCAGCATATCCCAGGCATCTTATACGGGTTTCTCATAACCGGGATACAAACTTTTTCAGGTTATTGTAAAATGGGATATGGTGTTTATATGAGTTAACTCAAAAACCGAATACTTGAGCATCCCGAATTATAAGGGGATATTGGTGTGGTCACTGATGCGGAGATAAAGGGCTCTAGACACACAGAACACTGATGTAGGCTACAGAAGACCATATGTCTTTTCCCCAGCAGTGGGTCTATTCTAAATATAGGAGGTGGCAGGAGAGCGTTACAACGGACTAGCTGCAATTGGGGACCAGCTCCAGAACTGCAGTATTCATGAGGTGCAATATTGCAATATATGAGGTGCAACATTCATGAGGCCTGTGGAGAACAGGGACATCATGGTATGGAAAAAGGGAGCACAATGTGTGGGAAAGCGGGGGAGGCAGTACATGGGAAAACTAGAAACTTTGTTCATGGAAAAGCATCTACTTACAATATGGAAAAGCATCTACTTACAATATGGAAAAGCATCTACTTACAATATGGAAAAGCATCTACTTACAATATGGAAAAGGAGTGAAGGAAAGAAAGCATCAGGCGCAGACTCCAGGCAGAGCTGTGTGTGGGTCAGAGCTGTGTGTGGGTCAGAGCTGTGTGTGGGTCAGAGCTGTGTGTGGGTCAGAGCTGTGTGTGGGTCAGAGCTGTGTGTGGGTTAGAGCTGCGTGTGGGTTAGAGCTGCGTGTGGGTCAGAGCTGCGTGTGGGTCAGAGCTGCGTGTGGGTCAGAGCTGCGTGTGGGTCAGAGCTGCGTGTGGGTCAGAGCTGCGTGTGGGTTAGAGCTGCGTGTGGGTTAGAGCTGCGTGTGGGTTAGAGCTGCGTGTGGGTCAGAGCTGCGTGTGGGTCAGAGCTGCGTGTGGGTCAGAGCTGCGTGTGGGTCAGAGCTGCGTGTGGGTCAGAGCTGCGTGTGGGTCAGAGCTGCGTGTGGGTTAGAGCTGCGTGTGGGTCAGAGCTGCGTGTGGGTTAGAGCTGCGTGTGGGTCAGAGCTGCGTGTGGGTCAGAGCTGCGTGTGGGTTAGAGCGTAGGTCTAGTCCTAGCTGGGCAGCCAAAGAACTGACAGAGGCTAAAGAGGCCCATGTTGGCAGGCTAGCTAACCGGCAGCCTAGACCAAAATCTATAGATCCCATGAGCATGAATGACAAATTTGATATATCCATGCAAGCTCACATGTTATGACAAAGTTATGTACACTGAACAAAAATATTAACACAACATGTAAAGTGTTATCCCATGTTTCATGAGCTGAAATAAAAGATCCCAGAAAAGCACAAAAAGCTTAATTCTCTCAAATTTTGTTTACATCCCTGTTAATTTAATGTTAATTTCTATACCATAAGCCAACTCCAACTTCATTTAAGAGAATTTGGCAGTACGCCCAACCGGCCTCACAACCACAGACCACATGTAAGCACGCCAGCCCAGGACCTCCACAACCAGTTTCTGGATGAGGGTGCTGAGAAGTATTTCTGCCTGTAACAAAGCCCTTTTGTGGGGAAAAACTCATTCTGAATGGCTGGGTCCCAGTGGGTGGGCCTGGCTGCCAAGTGGGTAGACCTATGCCCTCCCATGGCTGCCTCCCTGCCCAGTCATGTGAAATCCATAGATTAGGGCCTAATGAATTTCTTTAAATTGACTGATTTCTTAATATGAATTGTAACTCAATAAAATCTTTTAAATTGTTGCATTTATATTTTTGTTCATTATGGTTTTATAAACATATGTCCTAATCCAAAAGCAAATGAGTCCTCATTAACAAACAATAAATGCAAGACAGGTGTTTTCTGTTTAAGACAGGTGTTGTCTATTTAAGACAGGTGTTGTCTGTTTAAGATAGGTGTTGTCTGTTTAAGACAGGTGTTGTCTGTTTAAGACAGGTGTTTTCTGTTTAAGACAGGTGTTTTCTGTTTAAGACAGGTGTTTTCTGTTTAAGACAGGTGTTTTCTGCACATTTTACAAACATATTTCCTACTTCGCAAACACAAGTGGTCAAATATGTTTGTGAATATGACATTTGACTCCACAGATTACATTTGTGACCTGCATTTTACATGTGACTTGACTCCCATTTGTGAGTTGTTCCACATATTTGTGAGTTTTTCCACATATTTGTGAGTTGGGTTTTACAGATCTTGTGCAATGAATCAAATGGCCACCCAGAATATGTACATTGACCCCCCCCCCCCCTTTGTTTTTACACTGCTGCTACTCACTGTTTATTATCTATGCATAGTCACTTTACCCCTACCTACATGTACAAATTACCTCAACTAACCTGTACCCCCAGTACTCCCTGTATATAGCCTCATTATTGTTATTTTATTATGTTACTAAATAAACGAAAGTAGAAAGTAAATATTTTCTTAACTCTATTTCTTGAACTGCATTGTTGATTAAGGGCTTGTAAGCATTTCACGGTAAGGTCTAGACCTGTTGTACTCGGCACATGTGACATAAAATGTGTAATATACAGATTCCAGATTAGGACATCCTCAGTTCTCATAAAAAATAAGATAGGAAAGGTAATTGTGATATTCATTTTTATCTTAATTTCCTCCTATCCAATCTATATAATCCTTCCCTCTCCACCTTTCCTTACTCCCTTTCCTTCCCTGGGTTCCTCTCCTCGTATCATTTCCTAGCTTAATTTCTTATTTTCCATTGCTTGAGCCCTTTCCTCCAATCCTTTGCTTTCCTAGCTCTCTTTCCTTCTGTCCTTTCCAAACTTTCTTTCCTACTATCCTAGATTTCTTTCCTAATTTTCTTGCTCCTTTCCTTCCCTAGCTTCCTTTCCAGTTCCCTTTCCTAATTTTCTTGTTCCCTAAATTTCTTTCATTTTCTCTTTTCCTAGTTACTTCCTCCATTCCTATATTTATTTCCTTCCTTTCATCCCTCCTTTGCTTTCCTAGTTCCCTTTCCTCCTATCCTTTCCTGGCTACCTTTGCTTTCCTTTCCTAAGTCTTTCCCATCTTCCATTCCTCCTTTCCTTGATCCCTTTCCTCCCTTCCTCCTCTCCTTTGTTATGCTAGCTCGCTTTCCTCCCATCATAGCTTCCTTTCCTTCTTTCTTGCTCCCTTTACTTCCCTAGCTTCCTTTCCTAGATTCCTTTCATCCTTTCCCAGCTTACTTTCCCCCTACTACAGTAGTAACTTTGGGCATTCTACATTACTGTTACTATTTATTTTTTTATTTCACCTTTATTAAACCAGGTAGGCAAATTGAGAACACGTTCTCATTTACAATTGCGACCTGGCCAAGATAAAGCAAAGCAGTTCGACACATACAACAACACATAGTTACACATGGAGTAAAACAAACATACAGTCAATAATACAGTGAAAAATAAGTCTATATACAATGTGAGCAAGTGAGGTGAGATAAGGGAGGTGAAGGCAAACAAAATATATATATAAATAAATAAAAATATAAAAAGGCCATGGTGGCGAAGTAAATACAATATAGCAAGTAAAAAAATAAAATAAAAAACACTGGAATGGTTGGTTTGCAGTGGAAGAAAGTGTAAAGTAGAGATAGAAATAATGGGGTGCAAAGGAGCAAAATAAATAAATAAATACAGTAGGTAAAGAGGTAGTTGTTTGGGCTAAATTATAGATGGGCTATGTACAGGTGCAGTAATCTATGAGCTGCTCTGACAGCTGGTGCTTAAAGCTAGTGAGGGAGATAAGTGTTTCCAGTTTCAGAGATTTTTGTAGTTCGTTCCAGTCATTGGCAGCAGAGAACTGGAAAGAGAGGCGGCCAAAGGAAGAATTGGTTTTGGGGGTGACCAGAGAGATATACAGTGGGGCAAAAAAGTATTTAGTCAGCCACCAATTGTGCAAGTTCTCCCACTTAAAAAGATGAGAGAGGCCTGTAATTTTCATCATAGGTACACTTCAACTATGACAGACAAAATGAGAAGAAAAAAATCCAGAAAATCACATTGTAGGATTTTTTATGAATTTATTTGCAAATTATGGTGGAAAATAAGTATTTGGTCAATAACAAAAGTTTATCTCAATACTTTGTTATATACCCTTTGTTGGCAATGACAGAGGTCAAACGTTTTCTGTAAGTCTTCACAAGGTTTTCACACACTGTTGCTGGTATTTTGGCCCATTCCTCCATGCAGATCTCCTCTAGTGCAGTGATGTTTTGGGGCTGTTGCTGGGCAACATGGACTTTCAACTCCCTCCAAAGATTTTCTATGGGGTTGAGATCTGGAGACTGGCTAGGCCACTCCAGGACCTTGAAATGCTTCTTACGAAGCCACTCCTTCGTTGCCCGGGCGGTGTGTTTGGGATCATTGTCATGCTGAAAGACCCAGCCACGTTTCATCTTCAATGCCCTTGCTGATGGAAGGAGGTTTTCACTCAAAATCTCACGATACATGGCCTGGCATTCATTCTTTCCTTTACACGGATCAGTCGTCCTGGTCCCTTTGCAGAAAAACAGCCCCAAAGCATGATGTTTCCACCCCCATGCTTCACAGTAGGTATGGTGATGCAACTCAGCATTCTTTGTCCTCCAAACACAACGAGTTGAGTTTTTACCAAAAAGTTCTATTTTGGTTTCATCTGACCATATGACATTCTCCCAATCTTCTTCTGGATCATCCAAATGCTCTCTAGCAAACTTCAGACGGGCCTGGACATGTACTGGCTTAAGCAGGGAGACACGTCTGGCACTGCAGGATTTGAGTCCCTGGCGGCGTAGTGTGTTACTGATGGTAGGCTTTGTTACTTTGGTCCCAGCTCTCTGCAGGTCATTCACTAGGTCCCCCCGTGTGGTTCTGGGATTTTTGCTCACCGTTCTTGTGATCATTTTGACCCCACGGGGTGAGATCTTGCGTTGAGCACCAGATCGAGGAAGATTATCAGTGGTCTTGTATGTCTTCCATTTCCTAATAATTGCTCCCACAGTTGATTTCTTCAAACCAAGCTGCTTACCTATTGCAGATTCAGTCTTCCCAGCCTGGTGCAGGTCTACAATTTTGTTTCTGGTGTCCTTTGACAGCTCTTTGGTCTTGGCCATAGTGGAGTTTGGAGTGTGACTGTTTGAGGTTGTGGACAGGTGTCTTTTATACTGATAACAAGTTCAAACAGGTGCCATTAATACAGGTAACGAGTGGAGGACAGAGGAGCCTCTTAAATAAGAAGTTACAGGTCTGTGAGAGCCAGAAATCTTGCTTGTTTGTAGGTGACCAAATACTTATTTTCCACCATAATTTGCAAATAAATTCATAAAAAATCCTACAATGTGATTTTCTGGATTTTTTTCTTCTCATTTTGTCTGTCATAGTTGAAGTGTACCTATGATGAAAATTACAGGCCTCTCTCATCTTTTTAAGTGGGAGAACTTGCACAATTGGTGGCTGACTAAATACTTTTTTGCCCCACTGTACCTGCTGGAGCGCGTGCTACAGGTAGGTGCTGCTATGGTGACCAGCGAGCTGAGATAAGGGGGGACTTTACCTAGCAGGGTCTTGTAGATGACCTGGAGACAGTGGGTTTGGCGACGAGTATGAAGCGAGGGCCAGCCAACGAGAGTGTACAGGTCGCAGTGGTGGGTAGTATATGGGGCTTTGGTGACAAAACGGATGGCACTGTGATAGACTGCATCCAATTTATTGAGTAGGGTTTTGGAGGCTATTTTGTAAATGACATCACCGAAGTCGAGGATTGATAGGATGGTCAGTTTTACAAGGGTATGTTTGGCAGCATGAGTGAAGGATGCTTTGTTGCGGAATAAGAAGCCAATTCTAGATTTAACTTTGGATTGGAGATGTTTGATGTGAGTCTGGAAGGAGAGTTTACAGTCTAACCAGACATCTAGGTATTTGTAGTTGTCCACATATTCTAAGTCAGAGCCGTCCAGAGTAGTGATGTTGGACAGGCGGGCAGGTGCAGGCAGCGATCGGTTGAAGAGCATGCATTTAGTTTTACTTGTATTTAAGAGCAATTGGAGGCCACGGAAGGAGAGTTGTATGGCATTGAAGCTCGCCTGGAGGGTTGTTAACACAGTGTCAAAAGAAGGGCCAGAAGTATACAGAATAGTGTCGTCTGCGTAGAGGTGGATCAGAGAATCACCAGCAGCAAGAGCGACATCATTGATGTATACAGAGAAGAGAGTCGGTCCAAGAATTGAACTCTGTGGCACCCCCATAGAGACTGCCAGAGGCCCGGACAACAGACCCTCCGATTTGACACACTGAACTCGATCAGAGAAGTAGTTGGTGAACCAGGCGAGGCAATCATTAGAGAAACCAAGGCTGTCGAGTCTGCCGATGAGGATGTGGTGATTGACAGAGTCAAAAGCCTTGGCCAGGTCAATGAATACGGCTGCACAGTATTGTTTCCTATCGATGGCGGTTAAGATATCGTTTATGACCTTGAGCGTGGCTGAGGTGCACCCATGACCAGCTCTGAAACCAGATTGCATAGCGGAGAAGGTATGGTGGGATTCGAAATGGTCGGTAATCTGTTTGTTAACTTGGCTTTCGAAGACCTTAGAAAGGCAGGGTAGGATAGATATAGGTCTGTAGCTGTTAGGGTCAAGAGTGTCCCCCCTTTTAAAGAGGGGGAGGGTCGCAGCTGCTTTCCAATCTTTGGGAATCTCAGACGACACGAAAGAGAGGTTGAACAGGCTAGTAATAGGGGTGGCAACAATTTCAACAGATAATTTTAGAAAGAAAGGGTCCAGATTATCTAGCCCGGCTGATTTGTAGGGGTCCAGATTTTGCAGCGCTTTCAGAACATCAGCTGACTGGATTTGGGAGAAGGAGAAATGGGGAAGGTTTGGGCGAGTAGCTGTGGGGGGTGCAGTGCTGCTGACCGGGGTAGGGGTAGCCAGGTGGAAAGCATGGCCAGCCGTAGAAAAATGCTTATTGAAATTCTCAATTATAGTGGATTTGTCGGTGGTGACAGTGTTTCCTATCTTCAGTTCAGTGGGCAGCTGGGAGGAGATGTTCTTATTCTCCATGGACTTTACAGTGTCCCAGAACTTTTTTGAGTTTGTGTTGCAGGACGCAAATTTCTGCTTGAAAAAGCTAGCCTTGGCTTTTCTAACTGCCTGTGTATATTGGTTTCTAGCTTCCCTGAAAAGTTGCATATCATGGGGCTGTTCGATGCTAATGCAGAACGCCATAGGAAGTTTTTCTGTTGGTTAAGGGCAGTCAGGTCAGGAGAGAACCAAGGGCTATATCTGTTCCTGGTTCTAAATTTCTTGAATGGGGCATGCTTCTTTAAGATGGTGAGGAAGGCATTTAAAAAAAATAACCAGGCATCCTCTACTGACGGGATGAGATCAATATCCTTCCAGGATACCCCGGCCAGGTCGATTAGAAAGGCCTGCTCGCTGAAGTGTTTCAGGGAGCGTTTGACAGTGATGAGTGGAGGTCGTTTGACCGCTGACCCATTACGGATGCAGGCAATGAGGCAGTGATCGCTGAGATCTTGGTTGAAAACAGCAGAGGTGTATTTAGAGGGCAGGTTGGTTAGGGTGATATCTATGAGGGTGCCCGTGTTTACGGCTTTGGGGTGGTACCTGGTAGGTTCATTGATAATTTGTGTGAGATTGAGGGCATCAAGCTTAGATTGTAAGATGGCTGGGGTGTTAAGCATGTTCCAGTTTAGGTCGCCTAGCAGCACGAGCGCTGAAGATAGATGGGGGGCAATCAGTTCACATATGGTGTCCAGAGCACAGCTGGGGGCAGAGGGTGGTCTATAGCAGGCGGCAACGGTGAGAGACTTGTTTTTAGAGAGGTGGATTTTTAAAAGTAGAAGTTCAAATTGTTTGGGAACAGACCTGGATAGTACTATGACAGTCATTATAACAGTAGCAGCAAATCAGTGGCCCTATAGTAGCGTGTCCACCCTGAGATTGGAAGGCTGGAGGTTTCATCCATGCTTGAGTCATACCAACCAAAGACTACAAAATGTGGCCTGATGCCCCTCTGCTTGGCACTCAGCATTAAGAAGATGGAATGGGGGTAGGGACTTACAACAGGCTAGCGCTATCTGGAGGAGGGCCACAGCAAAATCAATCAATCATTGGTGGACAGCTTGAGAGCATCCAGAAGTGTGCTTGCCAAATCTTCCATGGCACGGCATACTCTGGATAATGGGTGCACTACACGGATCGTTGCCCTCACTTCATGAGCAAAAAGAACCTATGGCTGGACTTTGCAGTGTCCCAAGTCCCCCTTCAGAGACTGTTAACCTGCCTGCCAAGGACAAGTGTAAGGCAGGTCACCCGTAGTACACACATGCTCTCTATTCCACAGGCCAGGACTGAATGATACAGTCACCCATACCTTACTGTTGCCACTTCACTCTGTATGAGTGTCCACTTTATCAACTCTTCGAGTATCTCCTAAAAGTAAACGTGAAATATGTTTTACTTGTATTCTAACTTAAAGGTTATATTATGCAATATGAAAATATGTCTAAAGCATATTAGAAAACAGTCCACAGCAAATCATTACAACAGAATCCCATTCTGAATGACTTCTCTGCACTACCCAAAACAAATTCCACTGTGCCATAAATCCGTTTGAATTATGATGCTTACAACAACAGATGCAAATATGGATTTATGGGACATTGGAAAAAAATTCAAATATTGAGAGACATCTTCAGAATGTGATTCTGATGTAATACGAGTTGGTTTGGAGAGTTTTTTTTATTATATTTTACTTTAGACACATTTTCATAATACATTGTAGTTGATGGCAAGTGACCATTCAATTTTCTCTGTAATGAAACAACATATATAAAAAATGTCTTGGGGATCAACTACAATCACATAAAGAGTGAAAAAAAATAAAAATTGATGAACTTCCCCTTTAATGCTGAGTGCCAAGCTGAGTGAGTCTAGCTGAGTGAGTCTAGTTTGTATAACACAATCAGGGATCAAACCTCCACCCTTCCAATCTCAGGGTGGACACTACCCTCGGGCCACTGATTTGCTGCTACCATTATAGTAGTAGTAGTAGTAGTAGTAGTAGTAGTAGTAGTAGTAGTAGTAGTAGTAGTAGAATGCCCAGTGACTAACGTAGTGGGAGGAAAAGAAGCTGGGAAAAGAGGAAATGGATCTAGGAAAGGAAAGAGTTAGGGAAGGAAATGGAGTAAGAAAAGGAGGAAAGGAATCCAGGAAAGGAGGAGGAAAGAAAGCTAGGGAAGAAAAGAGAGCAGGGAAAGGAGGAAAGTAAACTATGATAGGAAGAAAGGGGGAAAGGGTAGGAGGAAAGAGAGCTAGCATAGCAAGAAAAAGGAAAGGAAGCCAAGAAAGGAGGAAAGAAAAAGAGTACAGGACATTAGGGAAAGGGAACAAGGAAATGTGGAAAGAAAGCTAGAAAATTAAGAAAGGATCTAGAAAAGGAAGCTAGGGAAGGAGGAATGGAAGATGGGCAAGACAGAGGAAAGAAAGTTAGGAAAGGAAGAAAGGAAGCTAGGAAAGGATAGGCAGAAAGGGAGCTAAGAAAGAAAAGGAGGGGAGGACAGCAAGGAAAGCAAGCAAGGATAGGAAGAAATGGCAATTATAAAAGGAAAAGAAAGGAAACAAGGAAATGAGAAAAGAAATGCTGTGTTAATCCAGAAAAAAAACCTGTCTTGCATTTATTTGCTAATCATTTGTTTTTGTTAAATTATGACTCATTCACTTTTGGATCATGACATATGGTTGTGAAACTACACTGAACAAAATTATAAAACGCTACAATTATAAAGATTTTACTGAGTTGCTGTTCATAAGGAAATCAGTCAATTTAAATAAATTCATTAGGCCCTAATCAATGGATTTCACATGACTGGGAAAACAGATATGCATCTGTTGGTCACAGATACCTTCAAAAAAAAAAGTAGGGGCATGGATATAAAAATTAAAAAAATTAACAGTCAGTATCTGTAGTGACCACCATTTGCATCATGCAGTGCGACACATCTCCTTCACATGGAGTTGATCAGGCTGTTGATTGTGGCCTGTGGAATGTTGTCCCACTCCTCTTCAATGGCTGTGCGAAGTTGCTGGATATTGGCGGGAACTGGAACACGCTGTCGTACACGTCAATACAGAGCACCCAAAACATGCTCAATGGTGACATGTCTGGTGAGTGAATATGCAGGCCATGGAAAAACCGGGACATGTTCAGCTCCCAGGAAGTGTACTATCCTTGCGACATGGGGCCGTGCATTATCAGGCTGAAACGTGGTGGAGGCGGATGAATGGCTCAACAATGGGCCTCAGGATCTCGTCATGGTATCGCTGTACATTCAAATTGCCATCAATAAAATGTAGTTGTCTTCGTTGTCCGTAGCTTATGCCTGCCCACACAATAACCCCACCACCATGGGGCACTCTGTTCACAACGTTGACATCAGCAAACCGCTCGCCCACACAACGTCAGTCTGCCCGATACAGTTGAAACCGGCATTCAACCGTGAAGAGCACACTTCTCCAGCGTACCAGTGGCCATTGACGGTGAGCATTCGGCCCACTGAAGTCGGTTACAACACCGAACTGCAGTCAGGTCAAGACCCTGGTGAGGACGACGAGCACGCAGATGAGCTTCCCTGAGACGGTTTCTGCAGACATTCTTCAGTTGTGCAAACCCAGTTTCATCATTCTCTAAAATGGCGTTGAAGGGGGCTTATGGCAGAGAAATTAACATGAAATGCTCTGGCAACAGCTATGGTGAACATTCCTTCAGTTAGCATGCTAATTGCACTCTTCCTCAAAACTTGAGACATCTGTGGCAGTGTTGTGTGACAAAACTACACATTTTTAGTGGCCTTTTATTATCCCCAGAACAAGGCGCACCTGTGTAAGGATCATGCTCTTTAATCAGCTTCTTGATATGCCACACCTGTCTTTTGGATGGATTATCTTGGCAAAGGAGAAATGCTCACTAGAAGGAATGTAAACAAATTTGAGCAAAAAATGAGAGAAATAAGCTTTTTGTGCACATGGAAAATATCTGAGATCTTTATTTCAGATCATGAAATATGGGACCAACACTTGATATGTTGCAATTATATTTTTGTTCAGAGTATATGAGCATATTTACAGACAGTGATTATTTGAAAGTTGTATTCTGTATTTTTACAACACCTCCTTTGTTTGTGACTCACGACATATATTTACAACATTGCAATAGAAATCTCCATAGATTCGCTCCCACTTCCCAGCTTTACACCCTGACGCCAGGAGGGACAAGCACCCCTCTAGTGAAGGCAGAGTGAAAACACAGAAACTAACTTTAGTCTGTGGGTCATCTTTAAATCAAAGATGTAGCTATGTGGCAAACATAGGCCTAATCTTCCAGCACATCAGAGGCCTGTCCCTGGTGGCTAATTTGTCCCTTGAGGACACAGACACACATAAGGCCTATAGGTTATACAAGCCCTGTGTGGACTGTGGCACTCCATTACAGAATTCCCATTGAGAGGTTGACACCACCACCCTACGGTCGACTGGACAGAGGTTGACTCCACCCTACGGTCGACTGGACAGGCATGTAGTAGTAGGCCTAGGAAAAGTATTGGAAACACTCTTATCCAGACCAACATACAGGAGCAATTAGGGTTAAGTGCCTTGCTCAAGGGCACACTGACAGATTTTTCACCTAGATGGCTTGTAGATTTCAAACCAGCGACCTTTAGGTTACTGGCCCAACGCTCTTAACCGCTAGGCTACCTGTCACTTCGCTCCTTTGTCTCCCCCTCCCTCTTCCCAAGGCTTAAATTATTATATCTCTTATGATTCTGGGCACCATTGGACTAAGAGCCATTATGCCCAGCGTCTGAGCTCATTCCGTATGGGGTTCACACCCGGGCAGCAGGTTTGGCTCCCTCTTTCAGCCAAGGCAGCCAGCGTTAAAATCCAGGCTTATCCTGGGAAAACTGGGTCACTGAACTTTCCCCCTATCCCTCGCTCTCTCACTGCTTCTGAGCCAGGCCATAGAAACATAAACCGACCACGCAACTCACAGTCAGTCATTGGTATTTTATTAGGATCCCCATTTGCTTTTGCAAAAGCAGCAGCTACTCTTCCTGGGGTCCACACAAAACATGACCTAATACAGAACATTCATAGACAAGAACAGCTCAAGGACAGAACAACATCAATTAAAAAAATACATATTAAAAAAGGCACATGTAGCTTACATATCAATACATAAACTGTCTAGGTCAAATAGGAGAGAGGAGTTGTGCCATGAGGTGTTAATCTGTATTTTTCAACCAGGTTTGCTGTCCATTTGAGCAATATGAGATGGAATGTAGTTCAATGAAATAATGGCTCTATATAATAGTGTACGCTTTCTTGAATTTTTTCAGGATTTGGGGACAGTGAAAAGACCCCTGGTGGGATAAGTGGGGGCGCCAGAGCTGTGTGTAAGTTGACTATGCAAACAATTTGGG
Source organism: Salvelinus alpinus (assembly GCF_045679555.1). Lineage (NCBI taxonomy): Eukaryota > Metazoa > Chordata > Actinopteri > Salmoniformes > Salmonidae > Salvelinus > Salvelinus alpinus. Next base: position 25,680,435 of record NC_092117.1, read on the forward strand.
ATTTAACGTGTTTTTTATGAAAAGAAGTGACGCAGTCAGTCTCACCTCAACGCTTAGCCAAGAGTGACTGGCATGCATAGTATTTATATCATCCCTCAGATTACAATGAAGAGCAAGACGTGCCACTCTTTTCTGGGCCAGCTGCAGCTTAACTAGGTATTTTCTTGCAGTACTCGACTCAACAATAATCAAGATAAAACAAAAATTGTCCTAAAAACCTCAAATGAGCTAAATAATAAACATAGCCCAAATGGAAATAAATAAAAAAGGGCCCAACAATTGCACTTTTAACTTAGTGAATCACAATTGCACTTAGAATACATACAAATGTATGCACACATTACTGTAAGTCGGTTTGGATAAAAGCGTCTGCTAAATGACATATTATAACAGGCCTAGACCCTGACAAAAACAAGGGCGTGTGCGGCAGGTGGGGAGTGAGCTGTGTGTGAGCGAATTGGTTCCAGTTTCTCTCCGTAATGCTTTAGGCCAAATACTGGCATCCCAGACCAGCAGCTAGCTAGACCAGTGGAAAGTGGATGGCCAGAAGAATAAAACAGAGCCAAGCTAAGGCCAAGGCTTTATAAAGCATGGCTAGTAGACTGACAACATAGGACAAAGGACGACCTCACCCCCAATCAGAGAGCTCAGAGTCTTTCTGACACCTAACTTCATGATTAATAGCCTTACCAAACCCCCCCTTCACAGTCTGTGCTGTGAAGGTTCATAACCCACACTACACATGTAGACACTACGTTAGAACACAGTGTGTGAAGAGGTACCGCGCTCAGAAAATAAGGAAATGCTAAACTCCTGAGGAAGCCAAAGAAACCAATCCCCTGCTGCATTTCTCATCTGCTTACCCTGCCACTCACAGACAACAGGCCTACATAACCTGCTGCGTTTCTCATCTGCTTACCCTGCCACTCACAGACAACAGGCCTACGTAACCTGCTGCGTTTCTCATCTGCTTACCCTGCCACTCACAGACAACAGGCCTACGTAACCTGCTGCGTTTCTCATCTGCTTACCCTGCCACTCACAGACAACAGGCCTACGTAACCTGCTGCATTTCTCATCTGCTTACCCTGCCACTCACAGACAACAGGCCTACGTAACCTGCTGCGTTTCTCATCTGCTTACCCTGCCACTCACAGAAAACAGGTCTACGTAACCTGCTGCATTTCTCATCTGCTTACCCTGCCACTCACAGACAACAGGCCTACGTAACCTGCTGCGTTTCTCATCTGCTTACCCTGCCACTCACAGACAACAGGCCTACGTAACCTGCTGCATTTCTCATCTGCTTACCCTGCCACTCACAGACAACAGGCCTACGTAACCTGCTGCGTTTCTCATCTGCTTACCCTGCCACTCACAGAAAACAGGCCTACGTAACCTGCTGCATTTCTCATCTGCTTACCCTGCCACTCACAGACAACAGGCCTACGTAACCTGCTGCGTTTCTCATCTGCTTACCCTGCCACTCACAGACAACAGGCCTACGTAACCTGCTGCATCTCATCTGCTTACCCTGCCACTCACAGACAACAGGCCTACGTAACCTGCTGCATCTCATCTGCTTACCCTGCCACTCACAGACAACAGGCCTACGTAACCTGCTGCATCTCATCTGCTTACCCTGCCACTCACAGACAACAGGTCTACGTAACCTGCTGCATCTCATCTGCTTACCCTACCACTCACAGACAACAGGCCTACGTAACCTGCTGCATCTCATCTGCTTACCCTACCACTCACAGACAACAGGCCTACGTAACCTGCTGCATCTCATCTGCTTACCCTGCCACTCACAGACAACAGGCCTACGTAACCTGCTGCATCTCATCTGCTTACCCTGCCACTCACAGACAACAGGCCTACGTAACCTGCTGCGTTTCTCATCTGCTTACCCTGCCACTCACAGACAACAGGCCTACGTAACCTGCTGCATCTCATCTGCTTACCCTACCACTCACAGACAACAGGCCTACGTAACCTGCTGCGTTTCTCATCTGCTTACCCTGCCACTCACAGACAACAGGCCTACGTAACCTGCTGCGTTTCTCATCTGCTTACCCTGCCACTCACAGACAACAGGCCTACGTAACCTGCTGCGTTTCTCATCTGCTTACCCTGCCACTCACAGAAAACAGGCCTACGTAACCTGCTGCATCTCATCTGCTTACCCTGCCACTCACAGACAACAGGCCTACGTAACCTGCTGCGTTTCTCATCTGCTTACCCTGCCACTCACAGACAACAGGCCTACGTAACCTGCTGCGTTTCTCATCTGCTTACCCTGCCACTCACAGACAACAGGTCTACGTAACCTGCTGCGTTTCTCATCTGCTTACCCTGCCACTCACAGTCAACAGGTCTACGTAACCTGCTCAGAACTATACTGAACAAAAAAATATAAAATGCAACAATTTGCGATATTACTGAGATACAGTTCATGAACTCAAAAAAAGGAACGTCCTCTCACTGGCAACTGCATTTATTTTCAACAAACTTAGTGTAAATATGTGTATGACCATAACAAGATTCAACAACTGAGACAAACTGAACAAGTTCCACATACATGTGACTAACAGAAATTGAATAATGTGTCCCTGAATGAAGGGGGGGGGGTAAGAATCTAAAGTAACAGTCAGTATCTGGTGTGGCCACCAGCTGCATTAAGTACTGCAGTGCATCTCCTCCTCATGGGCTGCACCAGATTTTCCAGATCTTGCTGTGAGATGTTACCCGAGTCTTCCATCAAAGCACCTGCAAGTTCCCGGACATTTCTGGGGGGAATGGCCCTAGCCCTCACCCTTCGATCCAACAGGTCCCAGACGTGCTCAATGGGATTGAGATCCTGGCTCTTCGCTGGCCATGGCAGAACACTGACATTCCTGTCTTGCAGGAAATCACACACAGAACAAGCAGTATGGCTGGTGGCATTGTTATGCTGGAGGGTCATGTGAGGATGAGCCTGCAGGAAGGGTACCACATGAGGGAGGAGGATGTCTTCCCTGTAATGCACAGCGTTGAGATTGCCTGGAATGACAACAAACTCAGTCCGATGATGCTGTGACACACTGCCCCAGACCATGACGGACCCTCAACCTCGATCCCGCTCCAGAGTACAGGCCTCGGAGTAACGCTCATTCCGTCGACGATAAACGCGAATCCGACCATCACCCCCGGTGAGACAAAACCGCGACTCGTCAGTGAAGAGCACTTTTTGCCAGTCCTATTGTCACGCCCTGGCCTTAGTTATCTTTGTTTTCTGTAATATTTTGGTTAGGGTCAGGGTGTGACAGGGGGGATGTTTGTCTGTATTTGTCTCGTCTTGGGTGGTTGTATGGTATAGGGGGTTTTGGTAGAGTATATGGGTTTGTGTTTGAGTGTAGGTGTCTAGGTATGTCTATGGTTGCCTGAATGGTTCTCAATCAGAGACAGCTGTCATTCATTGTCTCTGATTGGGAGCCATATTTAAGGCAGCCATAGGCATTAGGCTATTGTGGGTAATTGTCTATGTGTAGTGTTTAGTGTCAGCACTATTTGTTTGAATAGCTTCACGGTCGTCTGTTTGTTGTTTAGTTCGTATAGTGTTCGTTTCGTTTTCGTCTTCTTAATAATAAAGAAGTATGTATTTCTCTCACGCTGCGCCTTGGTCCACTCTTCTTCAAAGTTACGACGATCGTGACAGAATTACCCACCAAACTCGGACCAAGCAGCGCGTCAAGCAGCAGCAGGAGCAGCGCATACAGGATTCTTGGACTTGGGAGGAGATACTGGATGGTAAGGGACCTTGGGCACAACCGGGAGAATATCGCCTCCCTCGTGAAGAGCTGGAGGCAGCTAAAGCCGAGAGGAGGAGATATGAGGAGGCAGCACGGAAGCAAGGCTGGAAGCCCGCGAGTAAAACCCAAAAATGTCTTGGGGGGGTGGCTACAAGGGAGTGTGGCGAAGACCTGCGCCAACTCCCTATGCTTACCGTGGAGTGCGAGAGTACGGGCAGACACCGTGTTATGCGGAAGAGCGCATGGTGTCTCCTGTACGTGTGCATAGCCCGGTGCGGGTTATTCCACCTCCCCGCACTGGCAGGGCTAGATTGAGTATTGAGCCAGGTGCCATGAAGCCGGCTCAACGCGTCTGGTCTCCAGTGCGTCTCCTCGGGCCGGCATACATGGCACCAGCCTTACGCATGGTGTCCCCGGTTCGCCTACACAGCCCAGTGCGGGTTATTCCACCTCCCCGCACTGGTCGGGCTACGGGGAGCATACAACCAGGTAAGGTTGGGCAGGCTCAGTGCTCAAGGGAGCCAGTACGCCTGCATGGTCCGGTATATCCGGCGCCACCTCCCCGCCCCAGCCCAGTACCACCAGTGCCAACACCACGCACCAGGCTTCCAGTGTGTCTCCAGAGCCCTGTTCCTCCTCCACGCACTCGCCCTATGGTGCGTGTCTCCAGCCCGGTACCACCAGTTCCGGCACCACGCACCAAGCCTCCTGTGCGTCCTGTTGCTGCTCCCCGCACTAGCCTTGAGGTGCGTGTCCTTAGCCCGGTACCTCCAGTTCCGGTACCACGCACCAGGCCTACTGTGCGCCTCAGCCGGCCAGAGTCTGCCGTCTGTCCCGAGCCGCCAGAGCCGTCCGCCAGCCAGGAGCAGCCAGAGCCGTCCGCCAGCCAGGAGCAGCCAGAGCCGTCCGCCAGCCAGGAGCAGCCAGAGCCGTCCGCCAGCCAGGAGCAGCCAGAGCCGTCCGCCGGCCAGGAGCAGCCAGAGCCGTCCGCCGGCCAGGAGCAGCCAGAGCCGTCCGCCGGCCAGGAGCAGCCAGAGCCGTCCGCCGGCCATGACCAGCCAGAGCCGTCCGCCGGCCATGACCAGCCAGAGCCGTCCGCCGGCCATGACCAGCCAGAGCCGTCCGCCGGCCATGACCAGCCAGAGCCGCCAGCCGGCCAGGACCTGCCAGAGCCGCCAGCCGGCCAGGACCTGCCAGAGCCGCCAGCCGGCCAGGATCTGCCAGAGCCGCCCGCCGGCCAGGATCTGCCAGAGCCGCCCGCCGGCCAGGAGCAGCCAGAGCCGTCCGCCGGCCAGGAGCAGCCAGAGCCGTCCGCCTGCCAGGAGCAGCCAGAGCCGTCCGCCAGCCAGGAGCAGCCAGAGCCGTCCGCCAGCCAGGAGCAGCCAGAGCCGTCCGCCAGCCAGGAGCAGCCAGAGCCGTCCGCCAGCCAGGAGCAGCCAGAGCCGTCCGCCAGCCATGACCAGCCAGAGCCGTCCGCCAGCCATGACCAGCCAGAGCCGTCAGCCAGGCATGACCAGCTAGAGCCGTCAGCCAGAGCCGTCAGCCAGTCATGACCAGCCAGAGCCGCCAGCCAGCCAGGACCTGCCAGAGCCGCCAGCCAGCCAGGATCTGCCAGAGCCGCCAGCCAGCCAGGATCTGCCAGAGCCGCCAGTCAGCCAGGATGCCAGAGCCGCCAGTCAGCCAGGATCTGCAAGAGCCACCAAAGCGGGTATTAACTATGGTGGAGTGGGGGCCACGTCCCGCACCCGAGCCGCCGCCGTAGGAAGGCCCACCCGGACCCTCCCCTTCTGTGTCAGGTTTTGCGGCCGGAGTCCGCACCTTTGGGGGGGGGGGGGGGGGGGTACTGTCACGCCCTGGCCTTAGTTATCTTTGTTTTCTGTAATATTTTGGTTAGGTCAGGGTGTGACAGGGGGGATGTTTGTCTGTATTTGTCTCGTCTTGGGTGGTTGGATGGTATTGGGGGTTTTGGTAGAGTATATGGGTTTGTGTTTGAGTGTAGGTGTCTAGGTATGTCTATGGTTGCCTGAATGGTTCTCAATCAGAGACAGCTGTCATTCATTGTCTCTGATTGGGAGCCATAGGCATTAGGCTATTGTGGGTAATTGTCTATGTGTAGTGTTTAGTGTCAGCACTATTTGTTTGAATAGCTTCACGGTCGTCTGTTTGTTGTTTAGTTCGTATAGTGTTTGTTTCGTTTTCGTCTTCTTAATAATAAAGAAGTATGTATTTCTCTCACGCTGCGCCTTGGTCCACTCTTCTTCAAAGTTACGACGATCGTGACACCTATCTGGTTTAGCGACGGTGGATTTGTGCCCATAGGCGACGTTGTTGTCTGGTGAGGATCTGCCTTACAACAGGCCTACAAGCCCTCAGTCCAGCCCTCAGTCCAGCCTCTCTCAGCCTATTGCGGACAGTCTGAGCACTGATGGAGGGATTGTGCGTTCCTGGTGTAACTCGGGCTGTTGTTGTTGCCATCCTGTATCTGTCCCGCAGGTGTGATGTTCAGATGTACTGATCCTGTGCAGGTGTTGTTACATGTGGTCTGCCACTGTGAGGACGATCAGCTGTCCATCCTGTCTCCCTGTAGCGCTGTCTTAGGAGTCTCACAGTTTGGATATTGTCATTTATTGCCCTGGCCACATCTGCAGTCCTCATGCCTCCTTGCAGCATGCCTAAGGCACGTTCACGCAGATGAGCAGGGACCCTGGGCATCTTTCTTTTGGTGTTTTTCAGAGTCAGTAGAAAGGCCTCTTTAGTGTCCTACGTTTTCATAACTGTAACCTTAATTGCCTACCGTCTGTAAGCTTTTAGTGTCATAACGACCGTTCCACAGGAGCATGTTCATTAATTGTTTATGGTTCATTGAACAAGCATGGGGAAACAGTGTTTAAACCCTTTACAATGAAGATCTGTGAAATTATTTTTACGAATTATCTTTGAAAGACAAGGTCTTGAAAAAGAGCTGTTTTTTATTTTTCTGAGTTTATAAGGAAATCAGTCAATTGAAATACATTTATTAGACAAAACCTATGGATTTCACATGACTGTGCAGGGGAGCAGCCATGGGTGGGCTTGGGAGGGCATCATAATTATAATTTTTTCCCACAAAAGGGCTTTATTACAGACAGAAATACTCCTCAGTTTCATCAGCTGTCCATGTGGCTGTCTCAGACGATCGATCCCGCAGGTGAAGAAGCCGGATGTGGATGTTCTGGGCTTGCGTGGTTACACGTGGTCTGCGGTTGTGAGGCCGGTTGGACGTACTACCATATTCTCTAAAACGACGTTGGAGGCATCTTTTTATTGTCCCCAGCACAAGGTGCACCTGTGTAATGATCATGCTGTTTAATCAGCTTCTTGATATGCCACACCTGTCAGGTGGATGGATTATTTTGTCAAAAGGAGAAATGCTCACTAGCAGGGATGTAAACAAATTTGTGCAAAAGAAATGGGAGTGAAAAACAATTCCTGGGATCTTTTATTTCAGCTCATGAAACCAACACTTTATATGTTGCGTTCAAATTTTTGTTCAGTATGAAATGATTTAGACCTTAAAGTCCCGCTTCCAATCCAAACAACAAATATCCTCACTGAACTTCTGACGTCCCATGCTTTTTGTTTCGGGAGAAGGGCAGTAAAAGACAGCAGTCAAGTGTGATTACTGCCTCATTATTCAAATACAGGAATGCTGTTGTAATGTGGAGTAACCTATTCCTTGGAATAAACACTCATTAATGCATGTTTTATAACATGTTAGCCAATGGCATTGATAGTGACACGCAGGAGACATCATTTAGAAAGAGAAGCACAGCTATCTTACAGACACAGCTGACAAAACAACAGTGACGCACTGTAGCCCACAACAAACACATTCTTATTGGGACGGGGTGGCAGATATCACCACCCCGCTACGCCTTCTGATTCTCTCCACATTGTACTGGTGTAATCTGCACTGTTAGCAAATTATGATATGACAAGCATAGTGGCGAACAATACGGAGGCTGTATGAGCTACTTCATTTCCTTAGGGTAGAAGAAATGCTTGGCTCAGTATGTTTTAGTGTGTGTATCAAGAAAACACAAGGTAAACGTTGTAGGCTGTTACAGTACATTACACTGGTTCAATAGGTAGAAGGAGCCTCCCTGAAGATAAACAAAGTTGGGGCTTATGGCCAACAGTTTTAATAAGGAAACTAGAGGAAAACAGAACATTCCCGGCCCAAACAGGATGGCCACTGCAGACGGTTCTGCACGGTCCGATTGTGAACACATCCAGCTGAAGGTCTGACCAGGCTTTCTCCTCTACCTCTTCCTTTACAGGATCAGTCTTAAACAATGGATCACACACACACACAGGAAGTCAGGACCACTGCATTCCAGACCATGTCTGCCCAGCTGTGCCACTCACATTTTACATTCATTCACTATTACCAAGGTGAAAATGATTCCATTCCTGAAAGCATAGTGAGGCAAATGTCCTTAAGCTAAACATTTCAGGATGTGGGCTACATTTGATACGGTCATCTTCTACATATCTTATATTCTGTATAGTTAATGGTTACTGTCTAAACAAAAACTTTGAAGTCTTCATATTGTAGGCCTTCAAATTCCTCTTTATCCAACTAATTGCCATCCAATACTCTAAATACTTTGACAAACATAACTGCAAGGCAAAAAGATTGCTAAGTAGCCTACTCTGGTTGAAGTCAAGGTTATACTAAACTGGCATAATAAAATCTGTGTTGTTTGAATGTTAATGAATTTTGAATGGTCGCCACTGCCTCCCACAATAAAATTCCACAATATTGTGGTTAATTTATAACAACAAGTAGGAGGAGTGAAAGGTTTATTTGTGGTGCACTTGCAACAAAGGAAAGACTAGCTAGCAGATTATAACGGGCTAATGTGACGCTCCATTAGCCGTTAAAGGTTAGGTACTGTTTAGCGTAGCACAGAGAATTTGACCAACCTTAACTTGGCAATACTTCCTCAATTCCCAACTTGGAAGACAACCAACGTCTTCTAAATGTCCAGGTCTAGTTGCAAGGGGCTCGTTTAAATTTAGAAAATGCCCCATTATCAAAATTAAAATCATGTTTTGCTGCATGAAGTAATCCAACAATGTGTATGCCGTCATCTTGTCTATTTCAAATCTTCTTTCATTGATCGAGACAGGTGAGTGTAATGGACAGATTTCAGGAGACAGGATTTAAAGGAAAGTCTAGCCAGAACACTTTTCGACTAAGCAGGCAGGACAAATTTGTTGAGGCCACCGGAAAAATGGAATTTGATAGCCCATCGGGAGAAGATGAGCTCACAGACTCAGATGAAGGAAGGATGGTGGAAATATTAAATCTGATGTCGGTGGAATTAAGGAAGAATGGACCTCTGTTCAAAAGAACAGTTAGAGAAGCAAAAGTTGGGATGGGAAAAAATATGCCCATTGTGAAGAATACCTCATATCTGGTGGGAGTCCGGTTTCTGAGACAATTGGGGCTCGAATTGTGAAATCCGTTGGAAGTATCCAAGATGATGGTGGGGAGAGGTGTGGGTAAAGTGGAGTCGGTGAGTCACAAGGAGTGGGCTGGTCTTGACTTTTTGTGTTTCTGCTGAACACAGGCGAATGACCACACATTAAATGACCATGCTGCATTGTGCTTTGAGCTAAGGAGAAGAGCACCTGTCAAGGGAGTCATTGCTGGAGTCTCGGAAGAAGTGGTTATCGAGGAGCTGAAGATTATTCCTGGAGTGGTTGATGCACGGAGGATGAATCGTTGGGTCAGTGGCAAGGAAAAGAAGAGCTTGTCTATTCTTGTGTTTTTTTATGTGGAGTCCCTCCCGACCAGAGTGAAGCTGGGGTGTGTACTTTCCTGTAAGAGCTTTTATTTCCAGGCCGTTGCAGTGTAAACGGTGTAACATTTTTGGAAACGTAGAGTGTCTACAGGCGGAGGAAGCCGAGATGCAGAAGTTGTGGGAAAAAGGTGATGGTGAATGTTATGAAGAAGCTGTGAAGTGTTACAACTGTGGTGGAAAGCATGTAGCTACATCTTTGGAGTGCCTGACAAGGACAAAACAGAATGAGGTTGCCAAAGTCAGGGCCGTCCAGTGCATTTCATATACAGAAGCTGTCAAAAGGGTGGACGGAACAAAAGGTACTCTTGAGGACTCCATGGTGTTGGCAAGTCCTTAAATGCAGGCTGCAGAGTTGGCTTCCCTCCAGGAGGATGCAGGGATGTTACGTGTAAAGAAGGTGGACTTTGTGATTTTTATGGCAAAGGTGATCAATGGCACGGCTAAAGTGTAGGGGAGGTCCAGGAAGATGGACAATATTGTGGATGCGGCTGAGCGGTTCCTTGGAATAAATGTTCTCAGGGAAGGAGTTATACGAGGCAATGTCACGAGCAGTAATACCCTCAGGCCCCAGAGCTTGGGGAGGGAGCTATGGAAGAAATTAGGTAGTACTAGGATATAGGTTTTGTTAAACTCCACAGATGAAGACATACGGCCCTTTGGGGTGGACACCCACCTGTCTCAATCAATGAGAGAAGATTTGAAATAGTCAATATGGCAGCATACACATGGTTGGGTTACTTCATGGAGCAAAACATTTATTTACTTTAAAACTAGACATGGACGTTTAGAAGACATTGCTTGTCTTCCAAGTCGGTAATTGAGGAAGTATTGACAAGTTAAGATTGGTCAAATTCTCTGTGCTATGCCAGTGGTATCTAATAATGCCCATCTGCCAGGTGGAACAGAGTAATGGTCTGAATAGGCAATATTTTTAATAGCTAGAAGATTAAGATCACTTTAGGTGCAACCGAAATTGTACTTCCGCTTTTAACCCAACCCCTGCGAAAGACACACATACATGCACATATACAGGTTTTGGAGGAGTGGGTGGGCTGCCACACTGGGCATCATGGAAGCTGTTGTTTAGAGTGGTTAAGTGCCTTACTCAAGGGCCAAACATCGGGCAATGGCATCTAGGATTTGATAACAGCAACCCTCTGGTTACCAGCTCACTGCCGCAAGATTTTGTCCTGTCGTACCCGGGATTCGAACTGGCAACTCTTCGGTTGCTGCAAACCGCTAGGCTACCTGCCGCCCCTAACAATTTAACACAATTAACTCTATTGCATGGTCCCAAAACAGCAAAACTGTATAATTGAGTTCCTTAAATAATATCCAATGTAAATGTTTTTTGGGCTACAATCTAATTAAACTTGAATATTAATTGCTTTCCCTTGCCTTGGCTGACCGACTGCGCCGGGCCTTGTCTGTTGTGTGGAACCAGACTGAATCGTTCGGGGATATTCTACCACACCATAAATAGGACACTAACAAACAGAAACGCAACATTGTAACAAAGTCACCCAATGACCAAGCGTGACGGACTGCGTAATTCTGTTTATCAAAACAGAACATGAGGGATTAGGCTATCTGTTGAGTATTTCGCGATATGATATTCTGGCCAGGTGCCTTCCACGGCTCCAAGCAAAGGTATTCACCAGCACTTGAGCGACAGGTTTTAGTGTAAACAACACTAAACAACAAAAAACGTAGTATGCTTTCTTGTGTATCATTGGGTAAATTGGAATACCCTGCGTCGTTACAATGTAATGCGCGTGTTTTATTGTAATGTATCAAAATAGCACAGCAATTAACTACATGCTACTATTGCTGCAGTTACCTTGTAGACATCTCCGTATGTGCCACTTCCTATCCGCTGAATTAGCTCGAAATCCTCCTGCGGATTGCGCCTGGATAGGTCGACGCTGGAATTCATCTTTAGAACTCCGATTTATGGTTCCCGAATGGTATGGTTGAACGACACCAATACTACAAATCGAAAAAAAACACAGCGTCAGAAAATAACAGCAAGCCTCCACCAAAACTTCAACATGGCTTCCAATGCGCAATGAGCATGCGCATCAATGTGTAGTTTTAAATTCTCTCTCAAAAAAAGCAGACTGGGAGGTAGTGTGCAGCAGCTTACAACGGTGTCAGATGGCTGGCTGACAATAAAGACCAAGTGAGAGATAAAGACTGAATGAAACAGGCTCTGGCCCCAAGAAAAGGATATGGGCCCCAAACTACAAACGACTTGGCTTCTACAACAATAAAACATTGGAGTAGGCTATGTGGTTAACCCTTTAGCCTCAGGTATTTCTCACTGCCTTTATGGCAGAACGTTTAACAAAGATTTAGACAGGAGACCTATAAGATCTGTACACGAAACTGTTTGGCTTTTAACTTACGTTTGCATTTTTCTGAGCCCCCATGTTAGTGTATTCAAAGGTATTGTTCAACGGCATTGCCAAGTCAATCCCTACTCCTATGCTCAATTGACGATTGATAATAGCAAAGTCTATACATTGGTTTTGGTGACAAGAGGCCTCGAGTGAAGGGTTGATGAGCAGGGATGTTAATTAGCGTTAGCCCACTACAGGGTACTGCCATTCATTCCTTGGTGGTGTGTGTATAGGCTATGTTGTCACTATACTGGTCTCATGGTGCAGCAGAGACAGTGCTCAGTCACGTGTTGGGTTAGGGAAGGGTGGGGTAAACATACTAAATTAATAATTTGACCAAATATTTAGGAAGGGGTCATCATTTCATGGAGTCTGTGAAAGAAGAAACCACATGGACAAAGTGTCCAAGTCAAACAAATTTGTATGAGGTTTCATGATGTTTGTATCTAAACAAAAGTAGATAATTTTTCAAGATTGTTCTATACATCATTCGGGGTCTCTATAAGCTTCAATATTAGGTCCTTAAAGTGCTTCCTTGTAGCTGTGTGGGCTAATATAGTCAAAATGTTTGCATTGGTGTAAATTAAGCCAATGGCCATGGGGAGTTGAGCCAATGACAAGTTGAGCAAATTCAAGTGTTTTCTTCCCAGGTGTAATACAAGGCATTATCGCTGGGATATGTAGTAACAACAGGGCCTGGCCTATGTTAAAAGTGTTTTAAAAAAGTACAGTGTTTATTAAATGTTAAGCCTGTTTTAAAAGATGCTTAAAAGTATTAAAAGACAAAAAAGTGATTGTGTTTGGGAAATAAAGATAGACATGGTTTTAAAAAGGCAGTGATAATATTTCATTCAGTACATAAATGTGTAGGTGGGTTAACTTAACCTGTCCCACGGCTCAACTTACTTCATACCCGGGGTAAGTTGTGCCAAGAGACCACTTTTTTTGGACAAGCTATGTTTTCAAAACTGTAATGTTTACATGAATTCAGATTATTTCCAGGGATACATAACATCCTGAAATGTATGTAGCTATCGTTGGTAATTAGTCACATTACAAACAGTGCCTTGTGAGTCTGCACACCACTTGTAAAATCTTAATTAAAAAATAAATAAAAAGTAAATAAATTAGATTTTCTTCCCTACTGATCTACAGAAGCTAATAAATATTTTCAAAGTGAAAGAAAATCCTAGAACATTTTCCAAATTAGTTACAAAATAAAAACGAAGATGTCTTGATCGTAAGTCTCCACCCCACTGAGGTAATACTTGATGGAAGCACATTTGGCAGCCATTGCAGCTGTGAATCATTTTTAATAAGATTCTACCAACTTTGCACAACTCTTAGGAAAACATAATGTATATGTTTTTGTCAAAATTGCTCAAGTTCAGTACATTTGGTTGGGAATCATTAATGGACAGCAATATTCAAACCTTGTCACTGATTTGAAAGCAGATTGAAGTCAGGACTGAGACTGGACCATTCAGAAACACCTCTTGGAAAGCCATTCTGGTGTCTTTCGCATTAACATATGTGTAATAACAAAAATACAACTCTATCCCAGGGTTGGGTTTTCAGAAGACTGAGACAAGGTTCTCTAACTTTATTATCTGGGCTTTGCTCCTTTCATATTATTTTGATCCGGACAAACTCGCCAGTCCCTGCCGTTGACAAGCATACTCATAGCATGATGCTGCCACCATAAATACTTGAAAATACAGAAGATCAACAACATTGCATTCACTCCACATTACTGGCCTGCATGACAAAGGGAAAAGAAGGAAGTCTGTGTTAAAAAAGTCACTCCAAATCATCCATTATGTTTGCAACAAGGCCTTTAAGTAATATGGCAAGACAACACAGCAAAGAAATTAACTTTTTGGCCTAAATTTAAAACTACAGGTTTGAGTCAAATCCAATACAACACAACCCTCTATTTTCAAGTATTGTGGTGGCATCATGCTATGGGTTTGCTTGTCACCAGCAGGAACTGGGGAGTGTAAGGTTCAAATGAAATAAGAAAGGAGCAGAGCCCAGGTAAAAAGTTAGAGGAAAACCCAGTCTGTCTTCTGAAAACCTTACCCTGGGATAGATACATTTTTCAGCTGGACAATTACACAAACGGTCATGTCAAAGACACACCAGAATGTCTTTTCAAAAGGTGCATAAAAAATGTGAAGACTGTGCAAGGGGTGTGTAGACTTTCACTAGGCACTGTAGATAATGACCACATACTATTACCAATACTGACCTCTATAGTGGTGCTCAATAAGTTCTTATACTTAGAAAGTATTGTAAATATAGAGGTCAGACAGCCATGTTGATACACAGAAGAGTGAGAGAATGTCTGTGTGGGTTATCACTACTTATAAATGCCATAAAGTCATAAACCCCGCCTACAATTTATCTTCTTAAAATTTGATTTTAAACCTAACCCTAACCTTAACGCTGCTAACCTTATGCCTAACCCTAACCTTAAATTAAGACCAAAAAGCCCATTTTGACTTAGTGGCTGTGGTAACTAGCGGAATCCTCTATCTAGCCAACTTGGTCTTGTAATGAAGTGCTATGCAAGAATTATGACAGACCACGCAGGTGTCAACTGGTCCAATTGGAACATAGGCTACTGTAGCTATTGTGTTACAAGTATTTATACAATGGGTGGGTCTAATCCTGAATGCTGATTGGTTAAAACCGCATTCCAGCCGGTGTCTATTCGACAAGTTACCACCGGCCAAATCTATGACATTAAAATGCCTATTTACTCTGTTCCATCTGACTGCACAATCCCCTGTCTCATCAGCCAAGCAATTTATAAACTTGATCTCCACTCTAAAAAGCATCTAGACATTATCTCACATTTCTTTTAGACTAACATTTCATTTTCAACAGCTGAGATTTGTATAAACCTAGCTGTCTGTCTCTCCGACATAACAACAATGTTTCAATATTCAAATTCGATCTCCACCTGTCCCATAGTAATGAACGTGTCGGGAGTCGGGACGAGAAAGACAGACAGGAAACGTTTCTCAACCAGTCGAAATCATGAATCAGCTGGCATCATTTTTATGGATATATACAAAGAATGTCAATAAAAAAAAGGTAAACCGAAAGGAAATGCAGCTGGTTTACAGTCTTTCCAGCTGCAGTTTGAAGTGATTTTGTTAGCTGTGTTGTTGGCTAGCTCCTCTGAACAACAGTGTCCTGATGAGTGAGCACATTTTCTATGCCAGGCGAAATCGCGCCTCATTAGCTCATTGTTATGGATGTACCCAAATAAATGTCACTAGAAAACAGCTTAAACAAATGCAGCTACTTTGCTGTTATTCTGGCTGCCAGTATGGCAATTGAACGTTTAGAACGAATGACGTCCATAGATACAGAACAAAAATAATGAATGACTGGGTCGTGTCTCTGGCAATTGAACCGATAAAACGAACAACCAGCTGGCTTGGGTAGCAAGGACTAAATCTTGAGGAAGAATGAAATGGTATGAAAAAAATTCATCAAAATAATGTGAAAATACAGTGCCTTCGGAAAGTATTCAGACCCCTTGACTTTTTCCACAGTTTGTTGTTACAGCCCTATTCTATTTTTCCCTTCATCAATCTACACACAATAGCCCATAATGACAAAACAAAAGCAGGCTTTTAGAAATGTTTGCTAATTTATTACAAATATAAAACTGAAATATCACATTTACATAAGTATTCTGACCCTTTACTCAATACTTTGTTGAAGCATATTGGTAGAGATTACAGCCTCGAGTCTTCTTGGGTTTGATGCTACAAGCTTGGCACACCTGTAATTGGGGAGTTTCTCCCATTCATCTCTGCAGATCCTCTCAAGCTTTGTCAGGTTGGATGGGGAGCGTTGCTGCACAGCTATTTTCAGATCTCTCCAGAGATGCTCACGAGTGGCACAGTGGTCTAAGGCACTGCATCTCAGTGCTAGAGGTGTCACTACAGACCCTGGTTCAATGCCAGGCTGTATCACAACTGGCCGTGACTGGGAGTCCCATAGGGCGGAGCACAATTGGCCCAGTGTCCCCGGGTTAGGGTTTGGCCGGGGTAGGCCGTCAGTGTAAATAAGAATTTGTTCTTAACTGACTTGCCTAGTTAAATAAATAAAAAATATTAGATCGGGTTCAAGTCCGAGCTCTGGCTGGGCCACTCAAGAACATTCCGAGACTTGCCCCGAAGCCACTCCTACGTTGTCTTGGCTATGTGCTTAGGGTCGTTGTCTTGTTGGAAGGTGAACCTTCGCCTCCAGTCTGAGGTCCTGAGCACTCTAGAGAAGGTTTTCATCAAGGATCTCTCTGTACTTTGCTCCGTTCATCTTTCCCTCGATCCTGACTAGTCTCCCAGTCCCTGCCGCTGAAAAACAGCATGCTTCACCGTAGGGATGGTGCCAGATTTCCTCCAGACGTGATTGGCATTCAGGCAAAATAATTCAATCTTGGTTTCATCAGACAAGATAATCTTGTTTCTCATGGTCTGAGAATCTTTAAGTGCCTTTTGGCAAACTCGAAGCAGGCTGTTCTGTGCCTTTTACTGAGGAGTGGCATCCATCTTACCATAAAGGCCTGATTGGTGGAGTGCTGCAGAGATGGTTGTAAATCAAATCAAATCAAGTTTATTTTATATAGCCCTTCGTACATCAGCTAATATCTTGAAGTGCTGTACAGAAACCCAGCCTAAAACCCCAAACAGCAAGCAATGCAGGTGTAGAAGCACGGTGGCTAGGAAAAACTCCCTAGAAAGGCCACTGTCAACTGTGGGACCTTATATAGAAAGGTGTGTGCCTTTCCAAATCATGCCGCCCCAGAATTAGTGTAACTACTTCGAACTTAGTAAGCCTCCATCTTCCTTTCTATGAAAGAAAGTCTGCGTCGTCTAACACGGTGGGAAGCTCCACCAATAGGGCAACAGGACGCAAGTAGACTCGATCCTTGACCTTGACCTCCGCAGTCCGGATCCTTCCATCTGCACCTGGTATCGTCTTCACTATCCGTCCGATGGGCCATGAAGCTCGTGGTAGCTGAGGATCAACTATCATGGCTACTTTCAGTGGCGATTTTAGCATGCCAATCTTGGTGGGGCAATTTTTGTTAATGTGAGATGCATGCCAGCAAAGCCACTACACAACACAACATTAAACAATACATGAATTGCACTATAACGGTGACAAACGGTGCCCACAAACTGTTAGGGCCTACATACTGTAAAGTCCCAACATCAGTCCCAACACCTTACCACTGCTCCACATGGCATCAGCAGAGCCTTGTCTGGCAGCGAAACAGTTCATTCAGCCTCATTTACTGCTTTAAAAAAAACATAGCTGACTTGCTTAAAAAAATGTGGTTTCTACTGACAATTGAGATGTACAAACTATGGCATAAGGGGACGACAAGGGGATAAGAGGCAATCTGTAATTTCGATTAAGACATTAATGAGCGAGCTAGGACGGATGTAGTCAATATAACTATTTGTTCAGCACTTTTGAAATGTACAACGACAGAATTCAGAACATGGGTCATTTTTACAGTGTTCTCCCTATACACCAAGTCAGAACCGTAGGATAAATAAAGGGGGCATATAAGCAGACAATATTCGATGATTACAAATTAAATCAAATCAAAGTTTATTTGTCACATGCGCCGAATACAACAGGTGTAGACCTTACAGTGAAATGCTTACTTACAGGCTATAACTAATAGTGCAAAAAAGGTATTAGGTGAACAATAGGTAGGTAAAGAAATAAAACAACAGTAAAAAGACAGGCTATATACTGTAGCGAGGCTTTAAAAGTAGCGAGGCTTCATTCAGACACCGGTTAGTCAGGCTGATTGAGGTAGTATGCACATGTAGATATAATTAAAGTGACTATGCATATATGATGAACAGAGAGTAGCAGTAGCGTAAAAGAGGGGTTGGCGGGTGGTGGGTGGAACACAATGCAGATAGCCCGGTTAGCCAATGTGCGGGAGCACTGGTTGGTCGGCCCAATTGAGGTAGTATGTACATGAATGTATTGCTAAAGTGACTATGCATATATGATAAACAGCGAGTAGCAGCAGTGTAAAAAAGAGGGGGGGAACACAATACAAATAGTCCGGGTAGCCATTTGATTACCTGTTCAGGAGTCTTATGGCTTGGGGGTAAAAACTGTTGAGAAGCCTTTTTGTCCTAGACTTGGCACTCCGGTACCGCTTGCCATGCGGTAGTAGAGAGAACAGTCTATGACTGGGGTGGCTGGGGTCTTTGACAATTTTTAGGGGCTCCCTCTGACACCGCCTGGTGTAGAGGTCCTGGATGGCAGGCAGCTTAGCCCTAGTGATGTATTGGGCCATACGCACTACCCTCTGTAGTGCCTTGTGGTCAGAGGCCGACCAATTGCCGTACCAGGCAGTGATGCAACCAGTCAGGATGCTCTCGATGTTGCAGCTGTAGAACCTTTTAAGGATCTCAGGACCCATGCCAAATCTTTTAGGTTTCCTGAGGGAGAATAGGCTTTGTCGTGCCCTCTTCACAACTGTCTTGGTGTGTTTGGACCATTCTAGTTTGTTGGTGATGTGGACACCAAGGAACTGGAAGCTCTCAACCTGCTCCACTACAGCCCCGTCGATGAGAATGGGGGTCTGCTCGGTCCTCCTTTTCCTGTAGTCCACAATCATCTCCTTAGTCTTGGTTACATTTCTCTAAAACATGTTATAGGCTACGTGTGCACCATCAAGTCAGAACAGTAGGGGAAATTAAGAGGTGAAAATATACCAAATTATTAGGGTGAGGCATATGGGCTACTAACAGCTTACTACACAATATACACTTAGTATTACTTTCTTAGCTATAGTATACTCTCCCTGGCATATTACATAATTTATGCAGCAGCATACAATACATTTTTGGACTCACCTTGTTGTGCTATTGCTCACTTGAACAGGAAGGTGGCGCGGCGGTCCTACGTGGGCAAATTTTATCATCAAACTTTGTTATCAAAGTCTGGCATTCTCTGGATTGATGCTTTCAAGACAACTGGGAACTCGAACAAAAAACAAGGTTGAATCATGATGACGTCAGTGATCTTCTGGTCATAGCTTTAGAAAGAGGCCCGAGTTCCCGATTTACAATTCAGAGTTGGATGAAAGTTCAAAACGTATTTTCCAAGTCGTAGCTCGTTTTTCCTGAGTTCCCAGCTGTCTTGAACTCACAGTTAGCCACTGATTCCTTACAAACCACTCATTGTTGAATTTGCGATTTCCAACTTGTTGTGTAATGTTTATGTCCAATGGCCAATGAGCACCGATACGTTTTATCTATAATTTCTCTTCATTATTTCTCTTCATATGACAAGGATTAAAAAGGATTTGCCAGTAGATTGTCGACTTGATTCATGATGATGACTGCTAGCTTGCTAGCTAAGATTTTGAAAGTTTGATGTTGACATAATCAGTCCAATCAAAGCTACTGCAGATATAATGTGATTTGAGGTAATTTTATCTGTGGTCAATGACCTTGAGCCTTCTTGAATGGGCACTTCTAATGTAACTATATTGCAGCACCCAAGGGGCTTGATTTTTCAAAATCTCCACATTTTCTGCTGTCTTGCCACACTGCCACAGAAAGCACTGAGCTAGGCTGAAACACCTGCATTTTGGAGCTCCTTTACTCAAGAAAATCATGTTTGTATGCGGCTTTATTAACTCAATGATATATATCTTTTCCCCCATTGTTTGCAAACTGATATGTGACAAGTATTTGTCAGGTTTTGGCCAAGACTGTTCGGGTTTTGGTCACTAGATGTCCCCATTGCACCTTTTTTGTACCTTTTGTTTTTCTTGCTCTAATTATTGTTTGCACCTGTAGGTCATTCCCTTGTTAGTATTTAAACCCTGTGTGTTCCTCAGTTCCTTGCTCAGTGTTTGTAAGTTAGCACCCAGCCTCAGCCCAAGCCTTGTTCTTTACAGATATTTATTTTATTGGATTTTCCAGAGGTTCTCTGGTTTAGTTCTTGTGTATATTTTGAGTAGTCTTTTGAGGTTTGTTTTTCCCCTGCTGTTTTTTACCACTTTGTGGAGTTTCTTTTGTATTTTGGAGGATTTCCATTTTGTGCCTCTTGGCTTTATTTTTGGACATTGTGGATTTAGTTTCTTTGCCTGAAGATTTTGTTCTTTAATTAAACCACCATCTCTAGTACTGCTGTGTCTGCCTCGTCTTCTGGGTTCTGACGATTATTAGTGACTATTTCTCGCACCGGGTCCTGACAGTATTAAAGCCAAAATAACATGCAAAACAGGCAAGCTCCCCCCCAAAAATGATGGGTCGCCACTGGCCACTTTATACAATGTTGGTAACCCATTGTAAGAAGTGATAATGCCCTTGAAGCCGGTGTTTGGAGGATATATTGGCACGACTTGGTCTCGGGCATAACAACACCCGTGCCAATATATCCTCAAAACACCGGCTTCTCGGGCATTATCACTTAATTAAAGAGCACCCTTGTCCTCAATTCCACCCTGTGGTGACATGGCAGAGTAGCCTACTATGCAGTCTGAGTTGGGAAGAGGAATAGCCTTGTGTAGGATTGTCTGTCACTCAGACTGCTTGCCAACACACTCCATAAATGCTTTTACGGTTTTTAATTAGTTTATTGTCATTTATTTATGCAAGTCTACAAATGCGAGGAAAGCTTTGATTTTACGTTAATGTCTGCTTGCCTCACTGAACCAAACAACAGGGAAGAATAAATATCCTCTCATTTTATACCTAATAGCTGGAGTGGTTTATTTCCGCTGAATACTCTGGGCAGGAATCCAGCCTTTAATTTCATGGATGGTTGTTCAACAATAGGGAAGAGATTAACCGTGCACCTACGTCAATACACACACGTGAGAAAAAAGTTGGAGGGGTAAAAAGGTGAAAGTCAAACTCAGTCAATACTGATTAAAGACAGCTAAGAAAGCTTTATTGAAGTTTCACTCCCTATTGATGTACTTGCTCTTACTTTACAGAAGGCCCTTTGATACATCTCTGCTGAGTGCATATGAACAAATCAACAACACCCACTGAATGAGAAGCCAAATATACCTGTGTTAATGAATCTTCATAAGCACTTGTGCACCATGTTCTGAGATGTCCATGTCCCCATATCTGCTAATGAAGCGGACTGGGAGGGGAAGGGAGCCTTCTCTGCACAATGTCTCTGACCATGTTGCAGCATCATGTTAATCATTAGCCTAAATAGACTATTTTAATGCACTGTGTTGAAGTGTTTGTTCTGTGTTTCAACTATGATATCACTAAAAAATGATGAAAAATACATCTAGGTTATGATAATGACAAGAAACATTGTTGCTATTAAAAATAATTATAATATATTTATATTATAATAAGTAGTAGTGGTGTTATCATGACTCTCATGCCACAGGGACTTCTATTAGTAGCGACGCGCTGCTGCGCTGACAGAATGATTGACATTTCATCGCGCGCTCTGTGCGCCGCACCTGTTTTAATCCCGCAAGACTGGAAATCGGAAAGGACAGCACACAGAGAGTCGGCTGCGCACAGGTTACAGATATACACACTCCTCATCCCACATTTATAGGATATACTGAAGTCAGGGAGTCGACAAAGTGGGAGAGCAGGAACACTGGTCAGGTTATTCTTGTGCCTACACCCAGCCGGAGATGCCAGGACTTTACAGCCTTTTCGGCATCATGTAGGACAGGATGAAGCCCTGCACACCCGTGTTGATTAGGAGGAGGGAAGTGGACGGAGTGACAGATGCTTCCTTGACCAACTCTTCAAATGTTGATGACCGAAGGATGGAGAAACAGACCTTGGTGACAGCTATCAGTTTGTCCATGAGCCTGGCGTCACTGGTGCTTCTCATCACCGCTATCATGACTGACCACTGGTACGAGACGGACACCACACGGCACAGGCAGAACTGCGACCAGTTCGGGCCGGACGCCAACGAACACAAGAACCGGTTGATGCCCATCTATCACCTGCCCCTGATGGACAGCAGCAATCCTCGGAGGAACCAGGCGCTGCTCCGAGCGATCCACGTCGGGAGTAGAGAGGAGCTCCTGGAAAACTGGAGGTCCATTTTGGGAATGGGAATTTTAGAAACGGAATGCGGGCGCCCTATTTTCTCCACTTACTCTGGACTTTGGAGGAAATGTTATTATCTAGGAAAGGACAAGGACATCGACAACCTCATATCCAAGGGTAAGAGATGCTGTGGGGAATTTGACCCCGGGCCCAGTGCGGTGCAGTGAAACCGCATCCCTTGGAGATATTACTTAACATCCGACCCAATATATAGGCCTATAACTTTCCTGAAAGAAATAGTAGGCCTATTTGTAAATGCATTTAATGCTGTTCAATGGTCATTTCAATTAATGATAGAATACATCCATTGATCCTTGAAGAAAACTCATGAGTTTAGTAGGCTACAACTGACTTAAACACATTATAACCCAAAATGTAGTTGTTTTTGTTGTAATTTCAGTGTATGTAAACAAACGATGTATAGCTTCAAAACATGTTTTAAACTATCATGTTGTCCTCGGAGATTCTGTGTGGGTCTAGCCCATCTGTAAGCCATGGTTCTGTATATTTGTGTCCATAACAAATCTATTAATTCGGATAACCACTATGGCCTATGTGTGTAGACAGGTTGCATGCGTGGTGGAGTGTGTCCACCATACAGACCTCAGAGAAGCTCTCTGATCTGATCAGTTTCAGACTGCATCTGTCAGAAATCTGACCTGACACAAAAGGCATTCTAGGAAGTGTTGGATGTGTTCAATATACATTATATTTCTATGATCCATATTATTTGCATGAGGATAGAACATGATATCAATATTAATATATGTGAATAGATTAACGGGCGCCTTCTGTACATAACATGCTCTGAACTCAATCAATTGGAAACTTGCTCAAAAGCTCGAAATCGTGGATTTGAGTTTGGTCAGCTAGGGTTCTCAAATAAAAATGTAGTATACCAATTAATATAGTGACAATGGAAATGTCAGTAGGCCAACTTTTTGTAATATTGATATATAGTTTGCAGAAGGGGAGCAGGTCAGATCCCTGCCATACTTAATGCAACAATTCTACTGAGTTACAGTTAATATAGGGAAATCAGTCAATTGAAATAAATGAATGAGGCCCTAATCTATGGATTTCACATGACTGGGCAGGGGTGCAGCCATGGGTGGGCCTGGGAGGGCACACACCCTCACCACTTGGGAGCCAGGCCCAGCCAATCAGAAATAGTTTTTCCCACAAAGGGATATATTACAGACAGAAATACCCCTCATTTTCATCAGCAGTCCGGGTAGCTGTCTCAGACGATCTCACAGGTGAAGAAGCCTGATGTGGAGGTCCTGGGCAGATGTGGTTACACGTGATCTGCGGTTGTGAGTCTGGTTGAACGTACTGCCAAATTCAATAAAATGTCGTTGGAGGCAGCGTATGATAAAGAAAATAGCATTCAATTCTCTGGCAACAGCTCTTTTGGACTGTCTTGCAGTCAGCAAGTCAATAGCATGTTTCCTCAAAACTTGAGACATTGGCGGCATTGTGTTGTGTTACAAAACTGCACATTCTTTTGTGACCTTTTATTGTCCCCAGCACAAGGTGAACCTGTGTAATGATCATGCTGTTTAATCAGCTTCTTGATATGCCACACCTGTCAGGTGGATGGATTATCTTGGCAAAGATGAAATGCTCACTAACAGGGATGTAAACAAATGTGTCCACAACATGTGAGAGAAATAAGCTTTTTGTGCATATGGAACATTTCTGGGATCTTTTAGTTTAGCTCATGAAACATGGTAGCAACACTTTACATGTTTCGTTTATATTGTTGTTCAGTACACAGCACTCCAAAACATGTTAGTTATCAGAGATGTAGTAGACCTATTTGGGTTGGTGCGGCATTTCCACGTTTGGCTTTTACTAGTCTAGAGGAAGTAGAATCTGCCATCTTGTGGGTAAAATTCTAACTTACAGCCCTATTATAAAACCCTATTATGAAGTCTGTTCACATGAAATGTGGGTCTGCATATCAAAGTAAACCTTAACGTGTATGTGACTATACTATAGCAACTAATTATATAGAGTTTAGATGCTAGAATAAATCATGGCATGAAAGTGAAAGTAGACCCCTTGGGCTTTATACAGTCTAGAAACAGGGGAGTCTACTTAATAAATGACTACAGCTTTTCTCAACACAACTGGCCTTGAGAAACACTTGCCCTTTTCTATATTTTGGCCTTAACCTGATACACATTAGGTTCACACAAGTTATGTCTCTGTGCAGGTATAGCCCAGCGATGCACCATCATCAAGTACCATTTCTCCCAGCCCATACGGCTCCGCAACATCCCTCTCAACCTGACCCGCACCATCCAGCAGGACGAGTGGCACCTCTTACGTAAGATCCTTTTCTCATTATGAAGGAGGTTCCCTGATGGGCCTGATTCATTCAGACATCCTATTACTCTCCTACTACCTTCCATTCAAAAGGAGGGCATATATTAATTTACATGAATTACATTTAGCTGACACTAGAAAAGAGAGGGGTTACAGAGAGGGAAAGTGTGTGCTCATCCTCCTCTTCCTGATGTCAGACCTGCGGCGGATCACAGCAGGGTTTCTAGGCATGGCGGCAGCCGTTCTGTTGTGTGGCTGCATCGTGGCGTCTGTCAGCTTCGCCTGGGAGAAGTCTCTCACTCAGCACGTCTCTGGGCTGCTCTTTCTCATGGCAGGTACTGTTACACCCCCCCCCCCCAAAAAAAATCACCTGATTGTGATAGTCCGTTTTCTTAAACAACTGATTTGTCTCTCACATTCTCCTCCTCTCTTTGCGGTCCCTCTTCCTTCTAAGGGATCTTCAGCACCATCTCCCTGTGTACCTACGCAGCCAACGTGTCCTACGACCTAGCCAGGGTCCCTCCCTTCATCTACGGGCTGCCTGCTGACGTGGAGCATGGCTACAGCTGGTCCAGCTTCTGTGCCTGGCTCAGTCTGGGGCTGACAGTGGCGTCTGGATGCCTGTGCACCACCTTCCCCATCCTCAGCTGTAGCAGCAGCAAAGCCCAGCAGGGCAAGGCTGCCCCCAACGCCGGTGTCTGACACACACCGTGTGGCGTTTGATATACACTTTGCTGTGTGTTACACACACACTGAGCTGCAGCAAGGGCTTGTAGGAAGAAAGAGTCTAATGTCTGTGTCCGACACCCCCCTTTACTGTGTCGGACACCCCTCTTACTGCATCTTTCACATCAACTCTGAGCCGCAGCAACAGTCTGCTGACCAAGCCCATCCCCAGACATCTGGCTGACACTGCTGCAGCAGGCGCCTGGGACTAACATGGACTCCTATGTTTTCAGGGTGAAAACCCTTCTGTGCTTCTACTAGACCCTGCATCTAAATCTAGGTTACCTCCATGGAGCAAAACATCCTGGAATTATGGAAGTATTGAACCATCAATGTTAGCTACACCCCTGCATTCAGGCTTTGTCTGGGGCCTTAATGCAATTATGTCTGTGATTCAGCCTACTGCTACATTTCCACATTATATTTCCTATGTGTGATCAGAATTCAGTGTCATGCAAGTAACTGTCAAATCACTGGTGGGAAAACAGAGGCCTTGACGTGTCATCAAATGATAGAAAGTTATTTGAAAGGAAAAAACTATAGAAAAGAGGATAGAATTTATAGAAAGATGTGGCTCAAACTGACATTGATATGTACTCTGACCATAATGGATCAAGCAGAATATACTTAGAATAGCAGATTTCTAACCAAAATTGTAAGCACATCCATCTGTGGATATTCATTAATCCTCTTATCAATGACACATACCAAACCCCTGTGCATACGCACCTAAATCCAAGTCAACATCCCCCCCATCAATGGATATCAACCCTTGATCCTCCCAGTGGAACCTAAGCTGAGTGTATTTACCTTAGTCTCAGTGGATGTATTCTGTAATCTAATCCCAGACAGTGTATAATTGTTGGATGTGAGTTGTGGTCTGATTGGGTAAATAGAGCTGCAGAATTTCAGACTCCTGTGAAGTGAAACTGAGAAACTCAAGAACTATGCATTATTTCCTTCCACCATTAACAAAGTAATTGGAATTATAGAATAAAAGTAGTAACAAAATTGGGTTTGATATTCTATGACATTTATGCATTTTTCTTCATTTTGTGGTAGTACAGTACACGTTGGTAAAATTCTAACCATGCCAAATTGATACAGTGGTTTTCTGTGTTTCACAGGTGGTATTGTCTTTGAAGTGTGTGTGAATGTCTCTTGAATCCTGTGTATCCAGCTCCTAAAAAGTCTCACTCAGGCTCCACTATGCAGGGGTTGAGTGTGTGTATACAGTCAGGCTCCACTATGCAGGGGTTGAGTGTGTGTATACAGTCAGGCTCCACTATGCAGGGGTTGAGTGTGTGTATACAGTCAGGTCCACTGAGTGTGGTAGTAGCAGTCACTATCTTGACATACTTGTGAATAAGAGCGTCTATAGCTCCCAGGCTCACTCTGTGGTAGCTTAGGGGCTGCAGTGAGGGGAAAAGGCTTGGGGTATGGGAGGGGTCCACATCACCTCCTAATCCCACCCCAGTCCCCTCTCCCTGGGTGTGTGAGGTTACTGGTCTGGGGGTCATGCTTTTCTTCAGCAGGCAGGAGAGCTGGGGACTAAGCAGCAAAACCAGGGTCCCACCCACACGGAGAACTCTGAAAAAACATGCATGTTTGATTGATTAATATAAATCAATCAATAAGCAATTCCTTTCTCAACTTTTGCTGTATCCTGAATGTTTATTTGAGCAATTATGAAATTGGGATACGTGATACTACAGTTAGCTAAATACAATACCTTTCCATCTCTCTCACAATCACTGGAAGAGAGGCAGCCATGTCAGTCTTGGTGCCAAACTTCTTCCCAAAAGGGACGTCACAGACAACGACATCCACACTACAGGAAGGCAGTGGAATCTCTTCACAGAAAGGAAGAAAACGAGGAGGAATGAATTAAAATCAGGAAATCATGCAGAATCATTTACTGCATTGTGGGTAAACAAATACCATAATGCCTACAGTATATCAGGGACAACTGCTACATGTATTAAAACACCTACTTTGATCTACAGTACATACGTCAGAATTAACCACATTTTTATGAAGTCATACATGACAAATGGTCATAAACGGCATACTTCACAATAACTCATGTGTAGTGGATTGGCATTCCTACCCTTGGATGATGCCTGCAGCAGCTGCACCCTATCCCCAAACTTTGCAAACTCCACATTCTGATCAGCTTTCACCAACTGAGACTCATCAATGTCCAGACCCAGGAAAAAGGCATCCTGTTTAGAGAAAAAAACATGATGAATTTCTGAACAAAACAACATATATTTAAGTGGAATTATACAAATGTAATGGAATGAAAAAAGGATCAGCATGTTTACAACTCTTTTCTGTCAATTACATCCCCTAACTACATCCACATCAAAAAGCTAACACAAGCATCCCACATGACATAAAATTCAAATGGGATCAATATAAAAGGTTCCCTCAGAAGACTCACCTGATATTCATGTGCAGCTTCCAGTAGAATAGTTCCCACTCCACACATCGGGTCGATCACACAAGAGCCAGGCTGGTTGAGAGAGGAGAGAGAATACATTCAGAACACACCAGGCCAAGCGACGGTGTGAGAAGAGAAAAAAATATTTGGTCCTTTTGATGTTAGCACAGAACCTCAGAACACAACCAAACATCAAAGAGAGGAAGATGAGACCAAACACGTGAGCTGGAGAGAGGAACTCCTTCCGTGCCACGAGGTAGCTACAGTACCTTGATGTCTGACAGAGAGGCCATGGCCCAGGCTATAGTGGATCTCAGCCCAGTAGTCTTCATATAACTCCGGTTGGCTAAAGGAAGCCTGGCGAGAAAGAGGGAAGCATACACTATTAGACATAGTCAACTAGAAGAGATATCCAGAAGGAAATAGACATTGAATACAGTTGTCGACACAGAGGGCAAGAACAGGTTCTGATCATGTCACCAACCTGAGGAGAGGTATCCCGAGGACACAGTGGTCATCACTCATGTACACATTCACCTACAGAGGAAACACATGATATACAGTGCATTCAGAAAGTATTCTGACCCTTTGACTTTTTCCACATTTTGTTACGTTACAGTATTATTCTAATTTGATTAAATTAATTACCTTCACACAATACCCCACAATGACAAAGCGAAAACAGGTTTTTAGACATTTTTGCTAATTTATAAAAACAAAACAAAACGTATTTATATAAGTATTCAGACCTTTAGCTATGAGACTCGAAATTGAGCTCAGGTGCATCCTGTTTCCATTGATCATCCTTGAGATGTTTCTACAACTTGATTGGAGTCCACCTGTGGTAAATTCAATTGATCGAACAACGATTTCAAAAAAGGCACAAACCTGTCTATATAAGGTCCCACAGTTGACAGTGCGTGTCAGAGCAAAAACCAAGCCATGAGGTCGAAGGAATTGTCCATAGAGCTCCGAGACAGGATTCTGTCGAGGCACAGATCTGGGGAAGGGTACCAAAACATTTCTGCAGTATTGAAGGTCCCCAAGAACACAGTGGCCTCCATCATTCTTAAATGGAAGTAGTTTGGAACCACCAAGAGTCTTCATACAGCTGGCCGCCCGGCCAAACTGAGCAATCGGGGGAGAGGGGCCTTGGTCAGGGAGGTGACCAAGAACCCTGATGGTCACTTTGAAAGAGCTACAGAGTTTCTCTATGGTGATGGGAGAAACTTACAGAAGGACAACAATCTCTGCAGCAGTTCACCAATCAGGCCTTTATGGTAGACTGGCCAGACGGAAGCCACTCCTCAGTAAAATGCATGATAGCCTGCTTGGAGTTTGCCAAAAGGCACCTAAAGACTCTCAGACCATGAGAAACAAGATTGTCCAGTCTGATGAAAGCAAGATTGAACTCTTTGGCCTGAATGCCAAGCGTCACACCTGGAGGAAACCTGGCACCATCGCTATGGTGAAGCATGGTGGTGGCACCATCATGCTGTTGGGATGTATTTCAGGGGCAGGGACTGGGAGACTAGTCAGGATTGAGATGAACGGAGCAAACTAAAGATGAACGGAGCAAACTACAGAGAGATCCTTGATGAAAACCTGATCCAGAGCGCTCAGGACCTCAGACTGGGGTGAATGTTCACCTCAAGCAGCACGACACGATCTCCTTCGCATAGAGTTGATCAGGCTGTTGATTGTGGTCTGTGGAATTTTGTCCCACTCCTCTTCAATAGCTGTGCAAAGTTGCTGGATATTGGCAGGAACTGGAACACGCTGTTGTACTTGTTGACCCAGAGCATCCCAAAACATGCTCAATGGGTGACATGTCTGGTGAGTATGCTTACTTACAAGCCCTTAACCAACAATACAGTTAAGAAAATAGAGTTAAGAACATAGTTACTGGGATATTTTCAGCTTCCAGGAATTGTGTACAGATCCTTGTGTACAGACATGGGGTCATGCATTATCCTGCTGATACATAAGGTGATGGTGGCAGATGAATGGCACGACAATGGGACTCAGGATCTTGCCACGGCATCTCTGTGCATTCAAATTGCCATCGATAAAATGCAATTGTGTTCATTGTCCATAGCTTATGCCTGTCCATACCATAACCCCACTGCTACCATTGGGCACTCTGATGTCAACGTTGTGAACAGCAAACAGCTACCTCACACGACACCATACACGTGGTCTGTGGTTGTAAACCCGGTTGGACGTACTGCCAAATCCTCTAAAATGACACTGGAGGCGGCTTATGGTAGAGAAACGAACATTCAATTCCAACTTTACATGTTGCGTTTATATTTTTGTTCAGTGTATTAACAGTATAGTATACATGCCTGATATTTAAATGGACTTTGACACTTGGCATGGTCAGACAAAGAAATATGAGAATCTCCTCACAGGTTGTGGTAATCATCCAATTATGGTTATGGCAAAATTAATATAACCTCCAGATTAACTCCATGTTAGGGTGATGATCATGTATGGTTAACATTACCTCCATGTTAGGGTGATGATCATGTATGGTTAACATTACTTCCATGTTAGGGCGATGATCATGTATGGTTAACATTACCTCCGTGTTAGGGTGATGATCATGTATGGTTAACATTACCTCCGTGTTAGGGTGATGATCATGTATGGTTAACATTACCTCCATGTTAGGGTGATGATCATGTATGGTTAACATTACCTCCATGTTAGGGCGATGATCATGTATGGTTCATATTACCTCCAGATCTGGTTTCCTCAGGTCCACTCTCCAGCCCAGCTGTCTGCTCGCTGCTGTTCCAATGATCCTACTCAGATCCTAGACAGACAGACACCATCAAACAGGACAGAGTCAAATCCTCTATCACCTCATAACAAAAACACAATAACCTGAAACCTACCAGACTAAACACCTGTTCTTATATGCATTTTGCTTCATAGGTTGAAGTTCCATCAAGAAGTAAAGATGTGACAAATAACTTCTCTCCTCCAAAGTGCATACCTGGGGAGAGAAACGTCTGGACAGGGCTCCACTGCACCGACAGTTCACTCTGAAAGACACTGTGGATGTCTTTCTGTCACGGCTGCCTTCTATACGCTCCTCTTCAACTTTGTCCCCTGCAACACAGTTTACACTTCCAGAGTCTTCTGTTGATGAAATGTGATCCTTGTGTAGTCCTAATTCTCGTCTCTCTCCTTCTAGTCCCAGCTTCTGTGTTCCATTTGGTTCGTTACAAGTTGACCCCTCAACACCACTCTCTTTCTCCTCTTCTTCCTCCCTCTTCCTCTTCCTCCCTGGTAGGGCCACGCTCAAGGTACAGTCGCTTCTCATCATCAGGTCTCTCTGCAGGCATCTCCATGACAACACAGCTCTGGTCCAGTCACTTCCATCACCCATGAGCCTTGACTGGATACCAGATGGTGTTTTAGCTGAGTGTGACAGAAAAATAAATGCAGTAAAAATATAAAGTCCTGTGCAAACCATTTAATTGCAGCTTCATACTATTAATCAGAGGATAAATATTCATACAGACTATTTGGTAGGCTTACCTGTATGGGCAGAGAGGGGGGAGTGTCGCTTTAGAAGTAGAAACAGCCTCTCTGCAGATTTCAGCTCCCTCACTTGCTTTATTTCAAAAGAGGTGGTGAAGAACACTTTTCCAGGGATGTGATCCACCTAAACAACACACATTATTTAGTGCAAACTAAGAATTCCCTAACATATAATCATGTCAACAACATGAAATTACCACTTGTTAATAAGAAAAGATTAATACAGAGCCAGGATTTACGATTGGCTTTTTTCCAAGCAGCCAACCTATGCAATATGCATGCGCAGTCAGCGGCCTGGCTTCCAGCTAGTTAAGAGGAAGACCATTTTATATAAACGGTATTACTTTACTGGCTAGTGTTTCATATAAATTCATTGCACATTATTACTAACGTTAGCTACACTAATACTGTAGCCTGGAACTAACTTATGTCTTGACTACTCACATCTTTGGCTGCAAGTTTGGTCTTCACCTCCTGAATCAGGAAAGGCTCCATGCCGTTCCCTGCTGTGCAATAGAACTGTAGAGCAGCACACTGACAATTTGAGTCGTTCATACTGTCGAGTTTAGAAATGCTAAGCTATAAAAGTCAAACTCGAAATCTCCATGCCAGTACCGATGTGGCTGCCATGTTGTTTTGTTTACACGGAAACGGAAATACCGAAAAGAGGCAGCTGGTTATTTCCGCGATGACCAGCAGAGGCTGCTTTAGCACTACAAAAGAGCCTCAATAACACAACTGACAATTGCTAGTTACCACAACCACAAAGTCATAAACCCCGCCTATTTCTAAAATGTATCAAAGTTATTTTAAACGTAACCTTAACCACACTGTTAACCTTATGCCTAACACTGACCTTAGATTAAGATCAAAAAGCAAATTTGTGTTTTCATAAATTTTTACGATATAGCCAACATTGACTGTGGCTGTGGTAACTAGTGATAACCCTGAGAGTTGGGTTATAAAAGTGAATAATGCCAGGCAAGGAAATAGCACTTTACGAATGTTTCTGTGTATCATCCTTTGAATGTGCCAGAGTTGCTCATACCTTTTCATGTAGATTTGCATGATCACATAGAAGGCATCCAAATAAAATGCATCAATACTAAAATGGATGAACTGTTTGGGAAGTTGAGCCATTTTTTACATTCAGTATGACTCTGTCAAGGGAAATATAGTATTATTTCTAACAAAGATATCTACATAGATTTCAGGATGTTGTGTATTCCTGGAAATAAACATGACAGTTTTCAAAACATAGCTTGTGAAGATTTTTTTTTAAAGTATCTTGGTACATCTTACCTCGTGTTTGGGGTAAGTTGAAAATAAGCACAGGGTAAGTTGAGAGCCCTACACTTTTCTGTACTGTATTAAATATTACCTTTTGAAAACCATGTCTATCTTAATTTCCCAAACACAATTCAACACAATCACAATATTTTTTTTTGTATTTTAATAATTTTCTTAATCATCATCTTTTAACACAGGCGTAACACCTAAAACATTTGTGTACTTTTTTAAACACTTAGCATAGGCCAGGCCCTGGTGTTACCTCATATCCCAGCGATAATGCCTTGCATTAGAAAACACTTACATTGGCTAAACTTACCCCGGGGCCATTGGCTCAACTTACCCCAAGGCAAATATTTGAACTATATTAGCCCCTACAGTTACAAGGATGCACTTTCATGCTCGGGTTTAGGACTTCATGTTGAAGCTAATAAAGACCCCAACCAAATTATCTACTTTGGTTTAGATACAAGCATCATGAAAACTCTAACACAATAAATTAATTTGACCTGATGCAAATCTGTTTTTTGGACCTAACTTGTTAACACTTTTTCCATGTGGTTTCTTCCTTTACAGACTCCATGAAATGACGACCTCTTCCTAAATATTTGGTCAAATTATAAATGTTGTGTATGGTTTCCTAGAAACAAGGGGTGGCTCAACTAACCTTTTGGCTCAACTTACCCCACTCTTCCCTAAACAGGCTTCCATAATGTCTCTGGCATTGAAAGCAATGATTATTTGGGGGAACTTTCTCTTAATCCAACTCTCAATCACCATGAACCTCCCTCTGTGACAGTCTTTGCTATAGCACAGAATGTTCCACTGACATTCGAGAACAGGTGTTCTGACATGCTGAGAAGACATGTGCATACTTGCATATTCAAGTGTTGTCATCTCTCTGAAATGTGTTTGTTTTGTTTAAATATCTAGGCCTACTTCCATAGTTCTGACGTGCATTAGATTGAATGAACACAACATTAGATTGAATGAACACAAAAAAATCATAATTTTGAATAGAAGGACCCTTGTTGCAATAAATTCCTCAACCCTGATAGAAAGAGCTTCCCTGTAATTTATGGGCTATTAACACCGTAACATTGTATAACATTATTGTAAGGTTAACATTTGACAGAATTAGTTACAATTCGGTCAAAGTGAATTACTCTGAGGGATAGACCAATTTTTTTCTTGAAAATGTCTGACGAAGGCCCCTCTTCCTGGTAGAGAGTAGTTGACTTGAAAGTGTATCTCTGGGCACCATATGTAATATACACTGATTGTACAAAACATTAAGAACGCCTGCTCTTTCCATGAGCTGACCAGGTGAAAGCTATGATCCCTTCTTGATGTCACTTGTTAAATCCACTTCAATCAGTGTAGATGAAGGGAAGGAGACAGGTTAAAGAAGGATTATTAAGTCTTGAGGCATGGATTGTGTATGTGTGCCATTCATAGGGTGAATGTGCAAGACAAAATATTTAAGTGCCTTTGAATGGGGTACGGTAGTAGGTGCCAGGTGCACTGGTTTGTGTCAAGAACAGCAACGCTGCTGGGTTTTTCACGCTCAACAGTTTCCCGTGTGTATCAAGAGTGGTCCACCACCCAAAGGACATCCAGCCTTGGACATCGAACTTGACACAACTATGGGAAGCATTGGAGTCAACATGGGCCAGCATCCCTTTGTAACGACACCTTGTAGAGTCCATGCCCGACAAATTGAGACTGTTCTGACAGGGTGAAGATGTTCTTAATGTTTTGTACACTCCATGTATATTAATAATGCCATTTAGCAGACACTTTTATCCAAAGCGACTTTCAGTGATGCATGCATTTTACCTACGAGTGGGTCCAGCGGGAATCAAACCCACAAACCTTGGTGTTAAAAGCGCCATGCTTTATCTACTGAGCAACACAGGACCACCATGTAACAATGGGTTATCATATTGTTGTCGTTGGATGGAAACAATCTTTTTTCCCCCGAATCACTGGAGGAGATGGTTCTAATAACAAATCTCTAATAATCGTGGCATGAAGTCGTGTTCTATTTGAACAACACCAATTTCTATTTGAACATGTTCTATTTGAATTTGACATCTAGGCCATCTAATTCTTTTTCATTTCTAATTTCAGACTCTCTTCATCAGTGCGTAATATTAGATGTATCCATGTAGAAACGAAACATTAATACTGTTTCACGAGCTGCCATTTGAAATAATTAGCTTCACTCTTCTGGTTAAATGCTACATTGTTTAAAATGGTAGACCAGCCTTAGAACTGGCATGATCTATCGCTCTGCATTAACTTGTTTTTATTTTCTACGCCCCATAAAACAAAGAAGGGAACGGGGAGTACAGAGGACTAACTGGGAGAGTAGCTATAAGGAAACAACAGGGCAATCATACAACTTCACCGCCACGGCTAATTACTGCATATTAGTTGTAAAATCTTTATGCACTGTTAGGGGTAAATAAACTCTGAGTGAGATGTCTTCACTATAATGACATTGTTTCACTGATTAATTAATCTGCCATTTTGATAAGCAGAGTTAATCTCTTTGGGGCCTGTATTGTATGTCTGACTGGACACCAAGGGCCATACAAACCAATTAAATTTTATTTCGCTCTGAGCCTCATTCTCCAACATTACACTTCATCAAGCTATCTCAGTGTCTATCCCGGCTCTACTAACCACGTCCTAACCTGCCCTTTACAAGCTGTAATGTAGCCTCAGAGACTGGCTGAGACAAGACACACAACTCAGTCTCTCCCTCTCTCTCTCTCACTCTCTCTGTATCTGACCATGTTTGAGTGTTTTAATACTGGGTCGCAC
Organism: Salvelinus alpinus; assembly: GCF_045679555.1. Classification (NCBI taxonomy): domain Eukaryota; kingdom Metazoa; phylum Chordata; class Actinopteri; order Salmoniformes; family Salmonidae; genus Salvelinus; species Salvelinus alpinus. Next base: position 25,715,781 of record NC_092117.1, read on the forward strand.
TCCCCCCCCACCCCTTTTGCCCTCAGAACAGCCTCAATTTGTCAGGGCTTAGACTCTACAAGGTGTCCCCATAGGGATGCTGGCCCATGTTGACTCCTATGCTTCCCACAGTTGTGGCAAGTTGGCTGGATGTACTTTGGGTGGTGGACCATTCTTGATACATACGGGGAAATGTTGAGCGTGAAAAACCCAGCAGTGCTGCAGTTCTTGACACAAACAAGTACTCCTGGCACCTACTACCATACCCTGTTCAAATGCACTTAAATATTTTGTCTTGCCCATTCACCCTCTGAATGGCACACATACACAATCCATGTCTCAATTGTCTCAAGGCATAAAAATCCTCCTTCAACCTGTCTCCTCCCCTTTATCTACACTGATTGAAGTGGATTTAACAGGTGACATCAATATGGGATCATAGGTTGCACCTGGATTCACCTGGTCAGTCTATGTCATGGAAAGAGCAGGTGTTCTTAATGTTTTGTATAATAATGTACGTTTCAACTATGACCATAGAGGAGAAAACAATGTGATTTATATTGTGCTTACTGAATGAAGTTAAAAGTCAGCTAGCCATTCAGACCAGCCTTACTGACTTAACCTTAGTTATTAACTACATGAGTGGTCTGCAGCCAGCTTTGATCCACTACGGTGTAAAAACACAACCCAATTATCTTCCTTTCATTACACTGAACAGTAATGGGATAGAAAATAAAATAATACTATAACTGACACATTTGTGAAATGTATGGGCATTATTAATGCTGTAATTCCCTTATTCTTTAGTTTGACGGTACATTTTCTGAAATGTTAAAAATCTCTTGAACTGTCGAGCAGTACAGTATATCCGCAAAACAACTTGCATGTTGACTCAGTGGGTGATTTACATTCAAAGCGGGGCCTTAAGAGGCATAATCAGTTGAAATGGCAGTAAATGGCTAGGTGTGAGTGTACCCAGAGTCTGGGTAATGACTGAGCACATTCATTGTGAAGGTGAGTGACTCATGTTGATTACAGGGTCTGAGCCAATTTCCATGCTCGGCTTCCTGCTAAGCGGCTCTGTTCAGCATTTGTATTGCACTGCCTCCCCACTTCATGTTCACATGGAAATGAGACCTTTCACTTTGGTGTAGGAACCGAGAGAGAGAGAGAGAGAGAGAAGACAGCGAAGACGTGACAGCGATGCACAATACCAGAAGGATTTGGGAAGGGAGTGTTTGCAGAGAGACCAGACACAATGAACCATGTGCGGCTGTTCATGTTTGTAGAACAGGTTGCTGTAATGTCACCATTGTCATCCAGAGGGATGGTATCATTGCTACTGCTCTGATCTAGTGTCTACCATCTTGAAGTTCCTTACTCTAGTATTGCTCTGGCCTTTGCACATTCAGATTGCTGTCATTATCACCACTGCTAACGTAGTGTAATATAGACAATTCCCATCAACTGGATGAGTCACCATTTATAGTTTGGTCTGGTGGAAATTATCCAACTGACTCAATTATGTAGATGCATAAAAATGATCTTGTAGATCATGTAATAAACTACATGTATCAATCTGACTCCATTACTATGTGAATGCTATAGGCCCATACTCATATCCTGTGGGTATAGCCAAGGTTGCGAGCCTTGTCTCACCACTCAAAATAATACTATAAAATGCACGTGTCTAGGTTTACCTTTATGCAATTATTAGAGGCTAAGGAACAAAGCGCTAATATATTGCAATCAATGTCCTAGCATTAAATGATTGAGTTCACCTTAGCTCCAGTGGAGGCTCCTCAGAGAAGGAAGGGGAGGATTATGAGTGATTATGACAACTTCCGGAGGACGTCCTCCAACCTATCAGAGCTCTTGCAGCTTGAACTGACATACTGAAAGCATAAGCTACAGCTAGCTAGCACTGCAGTGCACAAAGTGTGGTGAGGAGTTGACTCAAAGAGAGAGAAAGACAATAGTTGAACAGTTTTGTACAAATTAATTTATTCCAAAATGAAGGAGAAGCAAGAGAGAGAGATAGAGAGAGATTTCATCCTTTTTTCCCGTTTCAGTTTCACTTACTTAGCTAGCAAATGCAGCTGTCTAGTTTAGCCTACTTAAACACCCTGCTCAAACAAAGGAATGCTATGTTAGCTAGCTGGCTATAATTATCCAACTCAACACTGGAACTCTTTCAAGTCAAGGTAAGCTTTTGGTTTGACTAATTTATTGCCACCAGAGCCCGCCTGTGTAAGTGCTAAACTGCTTAATGACTGTGCACTGTAACGTTACTGCATGATTGTAGCGGGTTTACTAATGCACTAGTTCTATTAGCTATGTTGACTATGACGTTACTTTAGCTAATATGGTGACAATGGTGTAAGCTGTGTGTAGCGGTTATGATATGGTTTGGCTTGGAAAGGTTTTTTCACCTGGTCACATACAGCTGATGTGTTGTCCATTGAAGTCCACAAGCGAAGGGAAAAGGTGAGAGGAAGAGAGCGCATAGATGCGAGAAGGAATACAATGTGGCTGTTATGAATGTGAACTGTGTTTACATGTGATCTCAGGTGAATTCATTTTTGCATATTCTGTTGAAAAACGTTTCTTAAACGTAAGCAAACGGAACAAAACGTGCATAACCATACCTGAATTTGTCCAATAGAAACTCTCGTTTGCAACTGTTGGAGTAATGATTACACTCGTCATCAGCTAGATGCAGGCAAGAGTGTGCAAGGCGGTATTGAATGTGTCACTTTTTATCCTGTGTCACTGTCTGTCACCCAGCAAAAAATTTTTTTTTTCAAAAGTAGTGCACTGAGCCTTTAACAAATCAAGTTTATTTTATATAGCCCTTCGTACATCAGCTAATATCTCGAAGTGCTGTACAGACACCCAGCCTAAAACCCCAAACAGCAAGCAATGCAGGTGTAGAAGCACGGTGGCTAGGAAAAACTCCCTAGAAAGGCCAAAACCTAGGAAGAAACCTAGAGAGGAACCAGGCTATGAGGGGTGGCCAGTCCTCTTCTGGCTGTGCTGGGTGGAGATTATAACAGAACTATGCCAAGATGTTCAAAATGTTCATAAGTGACAAGCATGGTCAAATAATAATCATGAATAATTTTCAGTTGGCTTTTCATAGCCGATCATCAAGAGTTGAAAATAGCAGGTCCGGGACAGGTGGCGGTTCCATAACCGCAGGCAGAACAGCTGAAACTGTAATAGCAGCAAGGCCAGGTGGACTGGGGACAGCAAGGAGCCATCACGCCCGGCAGCCCCGACGCACGGTCCCAGGGCTCAGGTCCTCCGAGAGAGAGAAAGAGAGAGAGAAGGAGAGAATTAGAGAGAGCCAAGATTTTCAAAATGTTCATAAATGACAAGCATGGTCAAATAATAATCAGGAATAAAAGTCAGTTGGCTTTTCATAGCCGATCATTAAGAGTTGAACAGGTAGGGGTTCCATAACAGCAGGCAGAACAGTTGAAACTGGAACAGCAGCAAGGCCAGGTGGACTGGGGACAGCAAGGAGCCCTCATGCCCGGTTTGCCGTGACGTATGGTCCTAGGGCTCAGGTTCTCCGAGAGAGAGAAAGAAAGAGAGAACGAGAGAATTAGAGAGAGCATACTTAAATTCACACAGGACACTGGATAATATAGGAGAAGTACTCCAGGTATAACCAACTGACCCTAGCCCCCCGACACATAAACTACTGCAGCATAAATACTGGAGGCTGAGACAGGAGGGGTCAGGAGACACTGTGGCCCCATCCGATGATACCCCCGGACAGGGCCAAACAGGAAGGATATAACCCTGCAGCGCCCAAAACTGCAGCGCCCAAAACAATGACAATTTCTCTCAACCAGTGGCATATGGGCTTTTTAGGGGAACACTGATGTCGCCCTTTAATAAGCAGTGCCTACTTTATCAAAGGCAGGGGCGCAAAATACTTTGCTTGTCCATTCCCAGCACGCCTCTTCAGGGTGCTGTTGGAGAGACTCATCTCTGCAGCGCTCCACCAACGTTCTGTCAAAAGAATCATCTAACATATAATGTAGTAGATATAGGATATGGTAGAAAGAGTATGTGGTCTTTTCTGTTGCCTACAGGCTGGGTTATAAAATGTATGACAATGTAATGAGCCGGACACTTTTTACATCATGCAGGTTTCTCCAATCAAATAGCTTAACATAAATGGCGCTCAATCAAATTTTAAAAATGCTGTCATGTTAACAAACAACATATTCTAACAACAGGACAGTTCAAAGTAAAATGGACAATATGGAATGGACAATAACCATTGTTGTCCAGGAGTTTCACCCCATTGTTGTGATCAGTGGTTTCAAGTTTGTAGCCTATCCATCAATTTTTGACAAGCTGATCATAGCGAAAAATACATTTCTTCTGCATTTCCCGCTGTGTAGCCTAAACATATTTCAAATAGGCTCACGATAACTCCTGATAAAGATGGGTAGCTGATACGCAGAGCTTCAATAGCCAAATTGATTAGTGACAGGAATCAGGACTAATAAAGCCAATGGCCTGTTTTACAAATGGTGGGCATACCACATGGTGGCAGAATGGCGAGGACCGGCTCTGAATCCAGCCACTATTTATCGTTGAACTCAACGGCTTTTGTCTGGCTAATAGCCTACAGAAACAGGCTGCAATATTCAAGGTAAATTAAATCAAATTATATCCAACTTGAGAGACTCCCCTTGTCTCCTGAAGTCCTCCTTTTTTTGTGTGCAAATGTTTTCACCGTGACCTGTATATCCAGGTTACGGCCCCGACTGTTTTCTATACTGAGTGTTGACAACCCAGACAGTCTTCCTGACACATTGTGCATTATATGTCCATTGTGCTGCACACAATTTAAACGTAGTCTTGAATGATGCATGCCAAGATATACTGTACCAGAGATATGGGACTGTTGATGTTATTATATATATTATCCACAAAAGTAGTGCATTGGGCCTTTAATATTATTGTATTAGCGGACCATTATAGCCGTCTGCAGAGCTGGCAAAACGTTTTTCCAGCACCCAATATTTAGTTTTGAACTGAGTACCAGCAGAAAAGTGGTTCAATTCCTGCAGTGTTAACACTACATGAACAAATCTCCTCCTCCATAAAGGTTGTAATGTATCCCTTGGTAAGGTCCGAGGCCACGAGGAGCAGGCCCGAACCTCACCAACAAACCTGGTGTGCTTCCAAACACGCCTTACACAACAATTAGTCACTTATCACCAGGGATCCAGGAGGTAATTAAGGCACAATTATCATGCAATTAAAAGGTAATTTGATACTGCACCACATCAGAGATCTAGTGAATGGGATTTAATAACACTGAGGGTGTCACGCCCTGACCTTAGAGATCCTTTTTTATGTCTCTATTTTGGTTTGGTCAGGGTGTGAGTTGGGGTGGGTATTCTATGTTCTATTATTTGTATTTCTATGTTTTGGCCGGGTAGGGTTCTCAATCAGGGACAGCTGTCTATCGTTGTCTCTGATTGAGAACAATACTTAGGAAGCCCTTTTTCCCACCTGTCTTTGTGGGAAGTTGACTTTGTTTATGGCACATAGCCTTTAGCGTCACGTTTTGTAGTGTTTATTGTTTTGTTCGGCGTCTTTTCTAATAAAAAGAAAATGTACGTTCACTACGCTGCACCTTGGTCCAGTTCTTTCAACGGCCAGAGGGCGGAACATGACAGAGGGTGGAACATTAGCCCCTGCTCAAGTCTGTTCTCTTGATTGTGATGGATCTGAGCCTCTGCTGTGGTCTGATGTCTGTCGCATACAAAACCCTTATTATGTGACAGTTTGGCAGCCTTCCCCAGTAATGGGCTTAGACCCGACAACCAGGGCCTCCCTTAAGTAATGATGGAAGGAAAATGTGCTCCAACTTCAAAGCAAGGCAAAATCAACAAAATACCGAAATATTCTTTCTTCAACGAGAATGTTCTCTGTCACTTTTTGCCTGTATGAAAAATAGATTTACTGTCATGTTTTTATACAGTTTAAAGCCCACACAGCCTTCTGCCTTTCGCACAAATGTTCAATGTCTTCAGATGGCTCCAAAATAATAACCTTCTAATGTCACTTTGTGTACTTACCCTTCAGCAAGAAAAACACTGAGCCAAAATGACCCAAACCATCAAAAGACAATAACATTTGAGAGAGAGAGAGCTGTTTGGTGCGTATTTAACCACCATTGTTTCTGAAATGTCATAGCAATGATATAAACGCCATTCCTACTGTTGCTGCTCTTCTCACTATGAGAGATTGCTTATAGTTTCCTAGAATATACCCATGGCTAGATCTTTTACTGTAATGTGAACCTGTCACGTCTTGATTCTCGACCACTACCTCCGGAGGTCGAGCACGACACTCGCTCGACAGTTGCCCCCCTCCAAGCAGGGCAGTGTAAACAGAATTGTCTCATTGAGCACAACACTCCCACAATAAAAACAAAAGGCAACAGTAAACATGTCATCCCCCACGAATGATGCAGAGTGCACCAATGATGACATATAGCCTATATTAAACTGTTTACAATGTAAAATTTCCTCCAGAAATGAACCCAATAACATATTGATTAAAAAAGCTATATCTTTAGAGCCTGTACATGGTCCATATGATCAGGCAGTTGTGCTATTTCAGCAGTAAACATGATCACCTGTCTGTTGCAGAATTGTGGCTACACTGCTGAAGCATGGGGTTGCTCCTCTGCGTTGTTTAACACAATGGGCTAATCATTAGCTAGATCACATACTCTAAATATGATCATGTTGCTTGTTTAATGTCCTTAAAAATTCCCACTGGCACTAATAAAATCATGTGATTTTTGTGTGTGTTTATAATAGAGGCCTGCTGTTTATGCATTCCAATGGCCGACAAGATTCCCACAGTTACTTATTTGATATTCATGTCAGACACTCAAGATTGTAAAAAAAAAAATTGGAGTTGAGGAATACATTATACATCACTGACAAGCTGGGATCCAACTCTTTTCAATAATTGCAATCAAAACTGTTGTATTTTCCCGAGATTATATTTAGGAATGTTACGAAGTGACTGGGTTTATTAGAACCATAGACAGATTAGAACACATTTATTTATGTGCAGCAATCAGCTGTGTGAGGAGTTGCGGCTCTCTTGCCAACAACAGTTGATATTCAGTTTATAAATAAAGGACATAGCTCATGAACAGCATCGGAAAGTAATCTGTTTTTTACCTCTTAAGGATCCGCCCCTTTTTTTCAATTTTCGCCTGAAATGACATACCCAACATACAGGCAGTTGCCTGTAGCTCAGGACCTGAAGCAAGGATATGCATATTCTTGATACCATTTGAAAGGAAACACTTTGAAGTTTGTGAAAATGTTAAATTATTGTAGGAGAATATAACACATTAGATCTGGTAAAAGATAATACAAAGAAAAAAACATGTTTTTTTTTGTACCATCATCTTTGAAATGCAAGAGAAAGGACATAATGTATTATGCCAGCCCAGGCGCAAAATAGGCCTACTTGGTTTATTAATACATTTTCAAATTCATAACTGCGCACTCTCCTCAAACAATAGCATGGTATTCTTTCACTGTAATAGCTACTGTAAATTGGACTGTGCAGTTAGATTACCCCCCCCCCCCCCCCACCTCATGATAAATCGAAATTTAACAAAAGAACACTCTTTTTTTTTAAAGAGAGGGGGGGGGGGAGAGAGAAAGAAATCCACAAAATTTGTGAAATAAGCCTTTATTACACCTGTATTAGCTGAGAAAAGTGGGCAATATGAAAACTTGATTAAGTGGCCCACCAGGCCCGGTGTGCTCAGCAGATGTTGCCGGGCCAGCAGGCAGCCCTTAATGTCGAGTCCTGCAGTCTCTAGCTAATCCATTCCCTGTATTCCATGTCATGTGCCAAAAACAAAACGCCACCTGCTGGAGAAGATAGATTTTGGGCACAGTTAGCCCTCTCGCTTCGCCTCTTCCTCTCTTGTGTGACTCACAAATATACGTTCATTACTATAGCTCTCGCCTTGGAACAATCAGTGTAATTTTGTAAATGGCGGATCTCTATGGCAAGACGCATCATTCACTCAAATTATGTCAAAATCGGGTCAGTGGACGGACAGACGGAGAACCATCCACAGTCCCCTCTCCGATTTCATTGTGGGGGACAATAATACATTGTAATAGCAGAGCAATGTTTTTGAAACCGCTGAAATATATGTACATTTTCCTAATATTAGAGACTTGTTTTATTGAGTTTTTACCTGAAAGTAAGAGCCGGTTACTCTGAAATTGACGCTGTAGCTTTAAGGGAATCTCAACACACCATCATTTTATTTAAAAGAAGACAGGCAGGTAGCAACTCGCCAGTGAATTTGCGACTTTTTAAGTCACTGTTTTCCATGTAATGATTTGCATGATATTGATGAAATTAAGCATGGTTTGTTCTAAGGTAAATTGTTCAGCTAATTTAGCTAACGTTAGTACGTTAGTATGTGAGGAGGATGCAGACATTTTGTTTAGCTTGCTACCAAGCTCTGTATAATATGAATGACACTGTATGATAACTTTACTGTATTTTTACATTCGTATGAGGGGTACATTTTTACAATGATGTTACTTGAGGAATCAAATGTTATTAGCTAGCTAACGTTAGCTATAGCTAGCTAGCTGCTGTACCACGCTGGCTGTGTTATTGTCTTCAAACTAAATTAGTGTATGGGCAATTATATAGACCATTTAGATGTCTGTACATGCTTGTGAATTGTTGCATTATTCAAGAGTGTAATATGGGTTTGTTGCATTAATCAAGAGTGTAATATGGTAGATGAAAAGTTGCTCGCATAGCTAGTTGAATTAATTACTGCCTCTGATCTGGCTGACTCACTGAACACAAATGCTTTGTTTGTAAATTATGTCTGAGTGTTGGTGTGTGCCCCTTAAAATTATGCCTCTGGTTTGCTTAATATAAGGAATTTGAAATTATTTATACTCTTACTTTTGATACTTAAGTATATTTAAAACCAAATACTTTTAGACTTGTACTCAATTAGTATTTTACTGGGTGACTTTTACTAGAGTCATTTTCTATTAAGTTATCTCTACTTTTATTCAAGTATGACAATTGGTTACTTTTTCCACCACTGATCAGAGGGCACAAATCAACTCAAAGAAGGCAGCATAGGAGGGATGGAGGGAGAGAATGGGTGATGGGCTGAGTCAGAGGCAAACAGGCCTCTCAGTCGTGCAGTTGAGTGTGTCAATGTTTCTATTGGCTCGCTGCTCTGACTGCACATGTGCACGAGTGTGTGATAAGATGTCATGAACATTGCACATAATATGGTGAACAATGGTTGAGTATTGGTTTAGCATACACTAACACTGTAATGGATAGTTTGACTGCATTCACTATGAAAACTGAAGTCATGTTAAAATAAAACACATTACACGAGTACATGACTCAAAGTCCTTGTCCCATTTTATAAAGTTAAAGACGGTCAATGTGTTGGACGCCCTTGGACCATTTTATAAAGTTAAAGACGGTCAATGTGTTGGCAGCCCTAGTCCCATTTTATAAAGTTAAAGAAGGGAAATGTGTTGGCAGCCCTTGGCCCATTTTATAGAATAAAAGGCTCAATGGTTGCTCGACCTTGCAGTATTCAGTAGGGGGAGCTCTAGATTTTCCACTGCCCTAGTTTCTCTCTCTCCCTGTTGTCTTGGATTTAGTGCTGCAGTGTAGAAAATCGGGCCACTGTCTGCCATATGAGCTGGCTGCTGGATACAACGGTAAGGAACACGTTCCCCGGTTAACGCCTTACAGTAAGGGAAGAGCCCAAAGCTAAACGAACGCAGTTGATATGTGAAGTGTTGTTTGATTATTTGTAAAGTTTTTTTAATGACATGGTTATTCATACTGAGAGAATGGCGATATGATGAAATCAACTTCCTTTCTGTGCACTGTACGTGATCCTGTTCATAATTATTTTTATTGAATGCTTTTTAAAAACGTTTTTAAAGCTTTTCCAATGTTTTAGCACGTAACCAATTGCTTCATAAAGAGACGCATACAAATCATCTCACCACTTACACTAGGCTAAGGATTAGAATGAATTTAGGCTACTCTATAAGGAGGACAGTTGTTTACATGGCATGTACAGAGGCATAACTAACCAAAGGTTAACCTGAGGTTAATGAATAATTCCAGACTAGACTGAAACTGAAAGTGTGTCTCAAATGTATACTTTATAAACTGTGTAATAAACACTGTATGATAAACACTCAACTGTGTTTAAGCTTTCTTCTCTATGTCTTCCACAGGCTTTTTTCTCACCTGCACTCACAGCAACAACACACTCGCCTGCCCACCCCCAGATATCCTGACGTTCATCATGGGGCAGCTGTTGGCCTCAGAACAGGAGCAGTCGGAGGCTCAGGTTGCTGTTGGCTCTCTGCTCTACTCCGCCATGTTGGAGGCCGGTGCTCTGCCTGATGTTGCCGTCGACCACTATCTGCTAGCTAATCCAGAGAGCCTGGACTCCAGGGCCCACCTACAGGACCACCTCCGCCAGCTGCAGGGGCACGTAGGGAACCGGGCGCCCACCTACCTGAAGGAGCTGATCAGCCGCCTGGTCGCTTTCTCTGACGAGCCCAAGGTGGCAGGCCTGGTGGGCTTGGTGGTCTCCATGGTGATGGAGACGGCATACGCCTCGTCCAGGGGGTCAGTGAGGTCGAGGGGTTGCCAAGTCGAGGAACGGCGTGCGGAGCTCCAGGACGTTATGGAGGAGTACCTCAAGCGCTGCCGGATGCACTTGAAGGATGAGCAGAAGCTGAGAGAAGACACCCAGCGTCTGGAGGGCCAGCTGAGCTACTTGCTGACCCAGCTGAAGAACACCATGCTCAGGGAAGGCCCCAGCTCCAAGGCCCTGAAGCACTGGGCCAGCGGCGCCGCCTTTCACACGCAGATGCTGCTGCACCTGACCAGGCTAGAGCAGAGAGGAGACCCGCTGGTCGTCCAGGCTGCAATGGAGCAGTACCAAGAGGACTTCAGAGAGATTCTACCTGCGTACAGATGCTACAAAGCCAGTACGGTGACTGTGATAAAGTGTAGGGGAGGGCTGCAGACCGGGGAGGATCCTCTGACTGAGGGGAGTGTGACTGGGTTCACTGTGGTGGATAAAGAGTTAGGGAAGAGTGTGAGTGTTCCCCTACCTGAGGACGCTCCCCCTGGCATTGTCCTGATCACTTCAGATATGTGTGCTCAAGCCTATTTAGAGCGACTGTTCTCTCCACAAGGCCCCATAGCAGAGCTGGAGAGGTACTTTCTCAACAGCAGAGAGAGTCTACGCATGAAGTTGATGGTACAAGAACCAACGGACTCCAACGAGAGGCTGAGCATAGTGGAAACAGAACCCCTAGACAGAAGATAGCACATGTTCATGTTGACTTTCATACAGGCATAGGCAAGATGCACAATCCACGGAACTGAACGAACTCTCTTGAATAAAATGTGCATTTATTGTATTGTATGTATGATCAAATGTTGAATCATATTCTGGTTTATTCATTGCTAATGTTCTCCTATGAATTTCTGAGAAAATATATTATAAAAGCACATGAATAATTCCTTCCCACGCAAATCAATTGTTATAATGCGAGAAACTAATTGTACAGACACAAATGGCAAAAGTAGCACAGTTCACAGTACTTAATTGTCTATGGTATTGAAAAGGATGCTTGAGTTCAGTTTGCAGGTTTGAATTGATTTCTTCGTGCTTTGTGGAAGTGATTCTTTCTTACTTTGTCCTCACTTTCAGTTCAATAACCTTTTCTACAGCTTTGTAGAGTGCTCGGAAGCAACAGCTGATTCTTTGAAAATAAACTCTTAATGGTCTGGCTGCTGCCATGGCTGAATGTGTCAAACTTTATCGAGGCCTGTCAAATTGAATGCCATTTGAGTCATACTTCATTGCTACAATTACAAGTCAAAGTGAGCGACGGAGCTGCTCTCCCAATGCTACGTGATTAGTGTGATTAGTACTCTGCACTTCTACACTTTCCAAAGCTCTCTCTTTTATTCTCCATCTCTTTCTCTTTTCTCCTCCCTGCCTCTCTCTGTCACGTAGCATTAGCTCTCCCCGCTATGTTAGGTGGGCCTGTGAGCCAACACTGCCAGAAGAACAGAGTTGGGCTCTGTGATGTCACTCTGCGCTGACCTGCCACCTTTAACACCCTACTCTGACATCTCAGCCACTCTTACTATAACTCAATCCTCCATTTCAGAGTTAGTTACTTAGAGGGGGGAGGGAAGCTACAGGACTTTTAAACTTAGCACCCAGCAGAGATACCCTGTGGTGTCACATGTAATGTATAATGTTTCTGAAAGGCCAAAGGGTGTGTTTTTGTCATTATAGATAGAGTCACGCTCCGCTGCAGTAGCTATGTCTTCTCTTAGTGTTAGCAGAGAGGGGTGTGTGTAGTGTTATCCATCTATCCTCGGGGTATTCACGCACACACACATACACACCTGCTGGATGCTTATCCCTTAGCTTAGCATTCTGACCCCCCCATGGTAATGATGGTGGACTAGAAGATGGCACTGGGCCTTCTGCCGCACCCTGCTGGTCTCCCTAGGCAGCCTCCTACATTAACAATGTTCCGACATACACATGTGCACAGATACAAGAATCGGTTGGTTTAGGTGGAAATGGAGGAAATCCATCCAGAGCCATTTCCGTTTGTGCCCTGCTACTAACACTGTTGTACAGACACCCTCTCTGGACAGAGTGACTCATTCCAGGCACAGCCACACAACCTTTGGCATACAACCATGACTTATTCAACATTTTGTTGTGTTACAGCATGAATTCAAAATTGATTAAATATTCTCACCCATCTACGCACAATACCCCAAAGTGAAAACATGATTTTAGAAATTTTTGCAAATCTATTGATAATGAAGTACAGAAATATCTCATTTACATAAGTATTCACACCTGAGTCAATACTTTGTAGAAGCACCTTTGGCAGCGATTACATTTGTGACTATTTCAGTGTAAGTCTAAGAGCTTTCCACACCTGGATTGCACAATATTTGCCCATTATTCTTTTCAAAATTCTTCAAGTGCTGTAAAATTGGTTGTTGATCAGGTCTTGCCATAGATTTTCAAGTAGATTTAAGTCAAAACTGTACCTCTGCGACTCAGGAGGATTCACTGTCTTCTTGGGAAGCAACTCCAGTGTAGATTTGGCCTTGTGTTTTAGGCTATTGTCCTGCTGAAAGATGAATTCATCTTCCAGTGTCTGGTGGAAATCAGACTGAACCAGGTTTTCCTCTAGCATTTTACCTGTGCTTAGCTACATTCCGTTTATTTTTTTGTCCTGAAAAACTCCCCAGTCCTTAACGATTACAAGCATGCCCATAACATGATACAGCCACCACTATTCTTGAAAACATGGAAAGTGATACCCACTAATGTATTGGATTGGATTTGCCCCAGACATTACACTTTGTATTCAGAATAAAAATGTTAATTGCTTTGCCACATTTTTGTCAGTATTACTTTAGTGCCTGGTTGCAAGCAGGATGCATGTTTTGGAATATTTTTATTCTGTACAGGCTTCCTTCTTTTCACTGTCAATTAGGTTAATATTGTGGAGTAACTACAATGTTGTTGATCCATCCTTAGTTTTCTCATATCACAGCCATTAAACTCTGTAACTGTATGAAAGTCACCATTGGGCTCATGGTGAAATCCCTGAGCAGTTTCCTTCCTCTCCGGCAATTGAGTTAGGAAGGACACCTGTATCTTTGTAGTTATTGGCTGTATTGATACAGCATCCAAAGTGTAATAAATAACATCACCATGCTCAAAGGGATATTTTTTTAGCCATCTACCAATAGGTGCCCTTCTTTGCGAGGCATTGGAAAACCTCCCTGGTCTTGTGGTTGAATCTATGTTTGAAATTCACTGCTTGAATGAGGGACCTTACAGATCATTGCATGTGTGGGATACAGAGATGAGGTATTCATTCAAAAATCATGTTGAACACTATTATTCCACACTGAGTAAATCCATGCAACTTGTTATGTGACTTTTTAAGCAAATGTTTACTCCTGAACTTATTTAGGCTTGTCATAACAAAGGGGTTGAATACTTATTGACTCAAGACATTTAAGCTTTTCCATTTTTAAATAATTTGTAAAAAAAGAAAGAATCTAAAGCATAATTCCACTTTGACATTATGAGATATTGTTTGTAGGCCAGTGACAAAAAAATCCGGGTAACACAACAAAATGTGGAAAAATTCAAGGGGTGAGAAAATGTTCTCAAGGCTCTGTAGATGTTTTAGAAAGGTTGTAAGTGGCTTTGCCATAGGTTCACAAGATCACATCCCTCACTCTAGCACCCCAGACAGATAGCTTCTCAAACAGATGCATTTAAAAACAGTTTATTAACATGTGTTGTTGAGTACACCTTCCTTCCTGACTTGGTCTGGTCCTTCACATTATAGTATGAATCTTGTAGCGTGACACAGGACACATAGATCTCTGTCCTAGATGTACTGTCTTAATTATTTTAGTGCTGGCTATGGCTGTTATTTTCAGGGCTGACAATGCAGCCTGTCGGAGGACTGTTTGATGTTTGATCTTTTGTCTCTGGAATGAAAGTGATATTAAAGTATTATTTTTCCCTCCTGGGGGCATAGTTCATGTTTCAGATTAAACAATAAAAGGATGAGATATCTTCAGAGATCAGTGTGATGCATGATATTTATTCATCTAGACTGAGAATGGAGGTATGTACAGTGCATTCAGAAAGTATTCAGATCCCCTGACTTTTTCCACATTTTGTTACGTTACAGCCTTATTCTAAAATTGATAATATATATTTTTTCCACTCATCAATCTACACACATCCTATAATAACAAAGCAAAAACAGGTTTTTATAAATTTTGGAAATATCACATTTACAATATCACATTTACATAAGTGTTCAGACTCTTTACTCAGTACTTTGTTGAAGCACCTTTGGCAGTGATTACAGTCTCGAGTCTTGAGTTTGACATTACAAGTTTGGCACACCTGTATTTGGGGAGTTTCTCCCATTCTTCTCTGCAGATCCTCTCAAGCTCTGTCAGATTGAATGGGGAGCATCACTGCACAGCTATTTTCAGGTCTCTCCAGAGATGTTCGATTGGGTCCAGGCTTTAGCTGCGCCACTCAAGGACATTCAGAGACTTGTCCTGAAGACACTCCTACGTTGTCTTGGCTGTGTGCTTAGGGTTGTTGTCCTGTTGGAAGGGGAACCTTCGCCCCAGTCTGAGGTCCTGAGTGCTCTGGAGCAGGTTTTCATCAAGGATCTCTCTGTACTTTGCTCCATTCATCTTTCCCTCGATCTTGACTTGTCTCCCAGTGCCTGCCGCTGAAAAACATCCACACAGCATGATGCTGCCACCACCATGCTTCACCGTAGTGATGTATTGGCCAGGTGATGAGCGGTGCCTGGTTTCCTCCAGACGTGATGCTTGGCATTCAGGCCAAAGAGTTCAATCTTGGTTTCATCAGACCAGAGAATCTTGTGTCTCATGGTCTGAGAGTCTTTAGGTGCCTTTTGGCAAACTCCAAGTGGGCTGTCATGTGCATTTTACTGAGGAGTGGCTTCCGCCTGGCCAGTCTACCATAAAGGCCTGATTGGTGGAGTGCTGTAGAGATGGTTGTCCTTCTGGAAGTTCTCCCATCTCAACAGAGGTACTCTGGAGCTCTGTCAGAGTGACCATCGGGTCCTTAGTCACCTCCCTGACCAAGGCCCTTCTTCCCCAATTGCTTAGTTTGGCCGGGCGGCCAGCTGTATGAAGACTCTTGGTGGTTCCAAACTTCTTCCATTTAAGAATGATGGAGGCCAATGTATTCTTGGGGACCTTCAATGCTGCCGACATTTTTTGGTACCCTTCCCCAGATCTGTGCCTCGACACAATCCTGTCTCGGAGCTCTACGGACAACTCCTTCAACCTCATGGCTTGGTTTTTGCTCTGACATGCACTGTCAACTGTGGGACCTTATATAGACAGCTGTGTGCCTTTCCAAATCATGTCCAATAAATGGAATTTACCACAGGTGGATTCCAATCAAGTTGTAGAAATATCTCCAAGACGATCAATGGAAACAGGATGCTGAGCTCAATTTCGAGTCTCATAGCAAAGGATCCGAATACTTATGTAAGTTATTTCTCTTTAATATTTTCTATAAATTAGCAAACATTTCTAAAAACCATTATGGGGTATTGTGTGTAGATTGATGAGGAAAAACATGTATTTAATCCATTTTAGAATAAGGCTGAGAGAGAGGACCGTGTGGGAATACGCACCTGTGTATTCTAGGTGTGTTTGTGTCATTCAGTAGTGCTCTTCATTCCATACATTTTCTTTAACAAGGTCATTATTCATCAAGAAGGGAGCTTGTAAGCATGAAATCAGGCAGGTCAGAGCACCACATATGTATCACACTATCTTAATCAGGATAAATGGGATGAATTTATATCTAATCTCCCATAACAGATTTGCCAATCTGTGAAGATGTGTCATGTGCTGCAAATCTAATGAGATCAGTGCGGATAATCAATTAACAGATCATATGATCCGTTAAGATGAGAGATTTGCAAGTATTACAATACTAAAAACAAAAAGTGGAGCAGAGGGTCAGATAACGACTAGAAATAAATGGAAAGGCAAACAGAAATAACCTCCTCCCAAAATGATACATGTTTATGTTTAAAAAAAGTATTTTGAAAGCATAAAAATAAAAGTTCTACAGATGTTCAGTCTTTTTATCTCTTTCGCCCTCTAAGTACTCATGGCCAGTCTTCTCTGTAGAGGCTAAAGTAATGACTGTGTGATGTTTACTAATGCAGTGTCTGGGTTAGTCCTTGGTCTTGAAGCTTCTCCGGAGCAGTGCGCTTCTTTTATTAACACCATTCATCTCTTTTTCTCTTCGTTAACCTCATGCCTTCCTCTTTTCTCTGTGGTGTTGTTGTGGTTAATGACCAAGGCCTCTCACACGCACGCACGCACGTACGCACACACACGCACGCACGCACGCACGCACGCACGCACGCACGCACGCACACACGCACACACACACACACACACACACACACACACACACACACACACACACACACACACACACACACACACACACACACACACACACACACAGCGGGTCACACTAACTTTGCAAGTCTTACCAGCGCCCTAACATGAGGGCCATGATGCTCTGTTGCTGTGGTAACATGTCTGTGATCCAGAGAGGTTGAAAATAACAAAGGTTAAGACAACGTAATAATTCCATGCGAAACTCTAGAAAATTAACAAATTCATTGGACCAGCGCCGTTGTGGTTTAGTATTGAAAACGTGACCAGCGGTGGGGAAATCAAGTAATAAAGTGGCTGTATTATTCCAACCTCAGTGTGGAAATATATATATATGTAAAACACAGGAATATCACATTTTTGACTGCACTGGGCCTTTAATGAGATTGACAGCACGCTATTATTTTTCCACAAATACTTGAATGTTGAGAGCCCTCATCAAACATATACTCAAACATTGAGAGCCTTTATCATACAAAAACAACCTTCACTCTGCATTTCTAATCATGTATACCCAGAATTGGCGGCCAGTGCCGTTTAAGATGAGGGAGGACGATTATTTATTTTGGAGCATGGCCTTATTTTTATTACATCATATTGAATGACTGTCATTATATTCTATTCACCCAGCTCAACGTAACATTTCTAGGTTTAGGCTACTACGTGATACTCAAATTATCCCTATACCCAACATGAGGTTGCTACATCCCAATCTATGAATGAAAGTTTAAGAAGAAGTTTGAGTAATCGAGGTGACAGACATTGACACATTCAATACCGCCTTGCACATTCTTGCCTGCATTTAGCTGATCTTGGGTGTAATCATTAATCCAACAGTTGGTATGCTTATCCACGTTTCGTTCCATTAGCTTCTGTATAAGAAAAGTTTTTCAACAGAATTGGCAGAATGAATACACCCCTGATCACACGCAAACACAGTGTCATGACCTGAGATATCTCTGTTTTCTTTATATTTTGGTTAGGTCGGGGTGTGACTAGGGTGGGTACGTTAGTTTTTGTATTGTCTAGGGTTTTTGTAGGTCTAGGTGATTTGTATGTCTATGGTGGCCTGATATGGTTCCCAATCAGAGGCAGCTGTTTATCGTTGTCTCTGATTGGGGATAATATTTAGGTAGCCATTTACCATTTTGGTGTTTGTGGGTTCTTGTTCTATGTTTAGTTGCCTGTCTGCACTACTCATATTCGCTTCACGGTTCGTTTTGTTATTTTGTTTGTTTGTTCAGTGTTCGTTCTTATAATAAAGAAGAACGTACGCTTACCACGCTGCGCCTTGGTCATCTACTTACAACGGCCGTGACACACAGTTCACTTTCATAGCATCCACATACAAACAGCATGATCCCTTTGATTGTTGTATAATTTCTTCTCGCATCTACACGCTCTTCTCCTTTTACCTTTTCCCTTTGTTTGTGTACTTCAGTGCACAACACATCAGCTGTCTGTGACCAGGCGAAAAAACATTTCCAAGCCAAACCTTCATATCATAACCGCTACACACAGCCTACGTCGTTGCCACCATATTATAATGTCATAGTCAACATAGCTACTAGAACAGACGTGTAAGTAAACCCGCTACAATCATGCAGTACAGTGTACAGTCAGCAATTAGTTTAGCAGTTACACCGGTGGTCCCCGGTGGCAATATATTAATACATCCAAAAGCTTACCTTGACTTGGAAGTGTTCCAGTCTTGGATAGCCATAGCCAGCTAGCTAACATTGCATCCCTCTCTGTTTGAGCCTGGTGTTTGAGTAGGCTAAACTAGTTATTTGCATTCACTAGCTAAGTAAGTAAAAGTGGGGGGAAAAAATACAAAATATCTCTCTCTCTCGCTCTCTCTCGCTCTTTCACTTCTCCTTCATTTTTTAAAACATGTATTTGTTCAAAACTGTTTAACTATTGTCTTTCTCTCTCTTTGAGTCAATTACTCACCACATTTTATGCAATGCAGTGCTAGCTAGCTGTGGCTAATGCTTTCGGTACTAGATTCATTCTCTGATCCTTTGATTGGGTGGACAACATGTCAGTTCATGCTGCAAGAGCTCTGATACGTTGAAGGACATCCTCCGGAAGTTGTCATAATTACTGTATAAGTCTATGGAAGGGGGTGAGAACCACGAGCCTCCTAGGTTTTGTATTGAAGTCAATGTACCCAGAGGAGGCCAGAAACTAGCTGTCCTGCGTCTACACCTTGGTGCTACCCTACAGAGTGCTGTTGAGGCCACTGTAGAACTTTATTGCAAAACAGTGTGTTTTAATCAATTATTTGATAACGTGAATATATTTATCTAAAAAGGATAACTTTTTAAATGTTTAGCTATTTGAATTTTTCTGAAATTCACTGAGGATGGTCCCCCCCTTCCTCTCCTGGGGAGCCTCCACTGATACCCAGAGTAACATTTGCGAGGAAGGAAAATAATTCATAGCGACTACAGCATTGCCATTTTATCTGCACCATCTACACCATTGGGTATTTTCTCTGCAGTGGACACCTGCTACTACAACTGTACCAGGTTCATACTAATGTACCTCCCCTCCTCTCAGTCTCCCCTCCGGCTCTTTGTTCACTGTCACTCATTACATTCCTTTAATCTCTCTCTCTCTCTCTCTCTCTCTCTCTCTCTCTCTCTCTCTCTCTCTCTCTCTCTCTCTCTCTCTCTCTCTCTCTCTCTCTCTCTCTCTCTCTCTCTCTCTCTCTCTCTCTCTCTCTCTCTCTCTCTCTCTCTCTCTCTCTCTCTCATAGAGAACATTTACCCTCCAGTGACACTATGGGTTATGGGTAACTGCGGTGGTGGTAGTATATTTTACTGTATGACTCTAATTTCTCTCCCTCTCTTTCTCTCTCTCTTTCTCCCTCTATTTCTCTCTCTCTCTGTTTACGTTCATTTCCATGTAAATTGGGTGTCAAATAAAAGCTAAGAGTCTTTTTTTATTAAGACATTTATTTTTTATGTACAAGTACCATATCCGTTCCGCTTCTTTTTTCCCCAAAATGTATAAACACAAACAAACTGAAACAACACAACACAAAACCAACACAACCCCACACCTGATACACACTACAACATGGACAAACCTGTTCATGAACGCACATAAACACACTGTAGCATCCCCTTTCAATACACACATACAATACACATCAAATTCAAACACAATTACTGTTTGTCTGTTAGGAAATGTCACACTCCTCTAGATGGTCAATGTGAGGTTTCCAGATTTTGTCAACCTTGTATTTCTTTTGCTTAATTTGAATAAATACACAATCTAATGGAATGTAACTATACTGAACAAAAATGTAAATGCAACATGCAAATATTTCTAAGATTTTACTGAGTTACAGTTCATATGAGGAAATCAGTCAGTTGAAATGAATTAATTAGACCCTAATCTATGGATTTCACATGACTGGGAATTCAGAAATGCATCTGTTGGTCACAGATACCTTTTAAAAAATGGGCCTCACAATGGGCCTCAGGATCTCGTCACGGTATTTCTGTGCCTGCCCATACCATAACCCCAGTACCACCATGGGCACTCTGTTCACAACGTTGACATCAGCAAACCGCTTGCCCACATGAAGCCATACACGTGGTCTGCAGTTGTGAGGCCGGTTGGAGGCGTCAACAGTGAAGAGGCGACTCCGGGATGCTGGTCTTCTAGGCAGAGTTCCTCTGTCCAGTGTCTGTGTTCTTTTGCCCATCTTAATCTTTTCTTTTTTTTGGCCAGTCTGAGATATGGCTTTTTCTTTGCAACTCTGCCTTAGAAGGCCAACATCCCGGAGTCGCCTCTTCACTGTTGACGTTGAGACTGGTGTTTTGCGGGTACTATTTAATGAAGCTGCCAGTTGAGGACTTGTGAGGCATCTGTTTCTCAAACTAGACACTCTAATGCTCTTGTCCTCTTGCTCAGTTGTGCACCGGGGCCTCCCACTCCTCTTTCTATTCTGGTTAGAGCCAGTTTGCACTGTTCTGTGAAGGGAGTAGTACACAGCGTTGTACGAGATCTTCAGTTTCTTGCCAATTTCTCACATGGAATAGCCTTCATTTCTCAGAACAAGAATAGACTGACCAGTTTCAGAAGAAAGTTCTTTGTTTCTGGCCATTTTGAGCCTGTAATCGAACCCACAAATGCTGATGCTCCAGATACTCAACTTGTCTAAAGAAAGCCAGTTTTATTTCTTCTTTCATAAGAACAACAGTTTTCAGCTGTGCTAACATAATTGCAAAATGTTTTTTTAATGAGCATTTAGCCTTTTAAAATTATAAACTTGGATTAGCTAACACAACGTGCCATTGGAACACAGGAGTGATGGTTGCTGATAATGGGCCTCTGTACGCCTATGCAGATATTCCATAAAGAATCTGCCGTTTCCAGCTACAATAGTCATTTACAACATTAACAATGTCTACACTGTATTTCTGATCAATTTGATGTTATTTTAATGGACAAAAAAATGTGCTTTTCTTTCAAAAACAAGGACACTTCTAAGTGACCCCAAACTTTTGAACGGTAGTGTATATATATATATATATATATTCTTTTTTTTCTCCACTTTATGGAGTTAAGGTTAGTGTTAGGGGAAGGGTTAGCTAAGAGGGTTAAGGGAAGGGTTAGCTAACATGCTAAGTAGTTGCAAGGTAGCTCAAAAGTAGTTGAAAAGTTACTAATTATCTAAAATGCTAAAGTTGTCCGTGATGAGATTTGAACTTGCAACATTGGGTTGCGTTATACACCCACCCACCCTGACCAACAATACTACTTTTGTTTTTACCTTAAGGAACCTTCCGTCTTTGTAACCATAACAAACATAACATATCACACTAATTTTAGCTTCCCAGATTTATGTTTACTATGTTACGTCTAATTTATGAGACCAGGCTGGGCTGTAACACAACAAAATGTGGAAAAAGTCAAGGGGTGTGAAAACTTTCTATGTCAATCTCGACCAACAGAAAATACACTCTTCCCTATCTTGTAGGCTTATCCAGTATCAAAGGCTTTTTTGGTGTTTTGTAACAGATGGTTCTTTCCATTCATCAAATGGCCGCTGCACAATTTGGATGGATTTATTGATTGATCAATTTTATTTTTCAGTTACAAAAATACATATACAAAGTACAACAATTTTTTAAAGGGATTTCACAATAACAGCTGGGATGTATTTCCATTATGCTTCCTATTTTCTTTTACATAAATACATGTACAATATCATAAATACAGACACATTACAGAGAAACAGACAAAACAATGGTCGACCTCCAGGTGAGTATGGGGGGGGAGTTTAAGGACAAGTCTTACAAGCTTGTTTTGGCTGGTAAGTAGCTTATTCTTGTCACAATCGTTGGAATAAATGGACCAAGGCGCAGCGTGCGTAGAGTTCCACATGTTCTAATAAATGAAACTCATCAAAACAAATACAGAAACAAACAAAACGTGAAGTATTGGAGTGCTCACAGGCACTACACAAAAACAAGATCCCAGAAACAGGTGGGAAAAGGCTGCCCAAATATGATCCCAAATCAGAGACAACGATAGACAGCTGCCTCTGATTGGGAACCATACCAGGCCAACATAGAAAACGAAAAACTAGAATGCCCACCCTAATCACACCCTGACCTAACCAAATAGAGAAATCAAAGGATCTCTAAGGTCAGGGCGTGACAGTATCCCCCCCCCCCCCCCAAAGGAGCGGACTCCGGCCGCAAAACCTGACTCTATAGGGGAGGGTCCGGGTGGGCATCCAGCCTCGGTGGTGGCTCCGGTGCGGGATGTCGACCCCGCTCCGCTCACGGATCCGCCAGCTTAGGTGGCGACTCTGGTGCGGGGATCGTCGCCGGAGGAACCGGACCGTGGATCGTTGCCGGAGGAACCGGACCGTGGATCGTCGCCGGAAGCTCCGGACCGTGGACCGTCGCCGGAAGCTCCGGACTGTGGATCGTCGCCGGACGCTCCAGACCGTGGATCGTCGCCGGGGACTCCGGACCATAGATCGTCACCGGAGGAACCGGACCGTAGATCGTTGCCGGGGACTACTGATTGGGAACCCTCGCTGAAGGCTCCGGACTGGGAACCGTCGCTGGAGGCTCCGGACCTTGGATCGTCTCTGGAGGCCCAGGGCCATGGATCATCACTGGAGGCTCCGGGCCATGGATCATCACTGGAAGCTTCGGGCCATGGATCATCACTGGAGGCTTCGGGCCATGGATCATCACTGGAGGCTTCGGGCCATGGATCCTCACTGGAGGTCTGGAGCGTAGAGCTGGCACAACGCGTCCTGGACCAATGACCACCTTCGCACGGCAAGCGCGGGGAGATGGCACAGGACGCACTGGGCTGTGAAGGTGCACTGGGGACACAGTGCGTAGAGCCGGCACAGGATGTACTGGACCGTGGAGGCGCACTGGAGGTCTGGAGCGTAGAGCTGGCACAACGCATCCTGGACAAATGACCACCTTCGCACGGCAAGTGCGGGGAGCTGGCACCGAATGCACTGGGCTGTGAAGGCGCACTGGGGACACAGTGCGTAGAGCCGGCGCAGGATGTACTGGACCCTGGAGCCGGCACAACCCGTCCTGGACAGATACCCACTTTTACACGACAAGTGCGGGGAACTGGCACAGAACGCACCGGGCTGTGGACGCGCACTGGAGACACGGTGCGTAGAACCGGAAAACATGGCACCTGAACGGTGACCAACTCCACACGGTGAGTACAGGGAGTTGGTTCTGGTTCCCACCTTGGCTCCGCCAACCACCACGTGTGCCCCCCCCCCATTTTTGGGGGAGGCTGCCTCTCGGGCTTCCGTCGTGGCCGCGAACCCCGGTGCCGTCGTTGTTGCTCCCTCGCTGCTTCCGTCTGCTCCCATGGAAGGCGATCCTTTCCGGCCAGGATTTCTCCCACGTCCAGGATCCCTTCCCGTCCAATATATCCTCCCACGTCCAGGCTGTCTGCTCCTCCTGGGCACACTGCTTGGTCCTGGGATGGTGGGATCTTCTGTCATGAGCGTTGGAATAAATGGACCAAGGCACAGCGTGCGTAGATTTCCAAATGTTTTAATAAATGAAACTCACCAAAACAAATACAGAAACAAACGAAACGTGAAGTATTGGAGTGCTCACAGGCACTACACAAAAACAAGATCCCACAAACAACAGGTGGGAAAAGGCTGCCTAAATATGATCCCCAATCAGAGACAACGATAGACAGCTGCCTCTGATTGGGAACCATACCAGGCCAACATAGAAAACAAAAAACTAGAATGCCCACCCTAATCACACCCTGACCTAACCAAATAGAGAAATAAAAAGATCTCTAAGGTCAGGGCGTGACAATTCTTTAGATGTTTGGGGCTGGTGAACCATGATGTGCAGGCATAATCAAAGTGACACTGGACTGGCGTACTTGCCAGAGCATGAGTGCAACTTTGGTATTAGAAGTGGGGGGCACATAACTTGACGAGGGGTCCTCCCATTTTTGGGGTCATCTAAAGGTCCTTTCCTGCATTTCTACACAATCTAATATGACCCATGGCCCTTCTAGCCGTGTAACGATCGTTGTAATGTGGAAGAGAGGAGGACCAAGGCGCAGCGTGATACGAATACATTCTCTTATTTAATGAAACGAAGAACACTTAAACAAACTTACAAAACAACAAACGAACGTGACGCTATATAATAAACAAGTGCAGACACAGGCAACTTACACATAGACAATAACCCACAACCCACAATACAAAACAGGCTACCTAAATATGGTTCCCAATCAGAGACAACGCAAAACACCTGTCTCTGATTGAGAACCATATCAGGCCAAACACATAGAAATAGACAAACCAGACATACAACATAGAATGCCCACTCAGATCACACCCTGACCAAACCAAAACATAAAACATACAAAGCAAACTATGGTCAGGGCGTGACAAGCCGTCTCTATCTAGAACAACAAAAAGTAAGCAAAAATGCCCAGAGTCATCAAGCTAGGTAAGAGATCATTATTATATGTATTTAAGTTATTGATAAGACTGAACTACATCAATGATAATTCAATAATCATTGTTCTGTTGCGCCTTTAACCAATAGCCTATCAAATGAACAACTCTTAAAAATAAAGTGTAAAGACATAACTTTTGATTGTCTTTATTAAGACATGCTATAAATCAAATTTCAGCCATCCCGCCCAGCCAGCCCGAGCCGCCTGCACGCCCGACCCCCACCAGTCTAGTAAATAACTAACTTTTTAATTTTTTTATGTCTCAAGGGAAAGGTTTGGAAAACAAGAGTTTAATAAAAACACACTTAAACCTACACATTAACACACAGAAACAGTACGTCCTCAATATAATTCATATCATAGGCTTAATATTACTTTAGAGCTCCTTTGACTTGCACATAATATAGCTGGGTCACCTCATCCTGTCCCTAGGGGTACACGGCCCTGCAGCGCCGCAACCCAAAACACCCCACTCAGCTTTAGGATATTAGTGAAACATTAATTATTTGTTTCAGGTGTGTTAGGCCAAGGCCAGAGTGACAACCAACAGTACGGCAGACCCCCAGGGCCAGGACTGAGCAGGCCAGCACCAATGTATTGCCTTAATAGGTATCACCCCTGACGTGGGCATGTTTTCATCCAGACCTTATGAAACTTGCACAGTACACCCATAATCCTCTAATAAATCTAATCTAGTGATACATAACTGGACATTTCTTCCATCCATTGTGGGAGGATAACCAACCTTCTAATTAAGGCAATGCATTTACTAGCTGCTTTAAATGCTAGGTTACACAGGTTCTTCTGATAGGTCTCCAGTATCAACATTTCCAAGCAAATCAAAACAGGGAGAAGGGAGAATCTGCAGACATGCTGAGATAAAAGAAAATACTCTTTGCCAGAATTCAGCCAGCCTCCACAAGACCGTAACATATGCAAATATGCCCCCTTTTGTGTTTTACACCTCCAGCAGAATAATACAATTTCTGAGTGCATGATATTCAGTTTCACTGGCATATAGTACGTTCTATTGATGGTCTTAAACTGCAGTAATTTAAGTCTGAGATTATATGAACATGACTGGGCATTCTAACACATCTGTATCCATTCATCATCATCAATAGTGTCTCCCAGGTCTTCCTCACACTTTTATTTTACATGTTTTGCTTGCTTGTTCAGTGTTTACTGCACAGAGAGAAAAAAGTGTTGTGTATGCAAAAGTTCACCTCTGCCCTGTCACAGACTGGTCTTCCCTGGCTGCCTGACCCTGATGAGACCCCTGTCACCATCTGATCCTCCTAAAATGAGGCATGACAAAGATTTACCTTGGTGTACATTTATACATTATATTATCCAAGAATAGAATCAATGGTTCAATGATTGAAATGACCATTATTCCCAGATACTGAAAATGGCGCCGACAGACAAACTATGCAGTATTTGTTTTTTATGTATTATTTCTTACATTGTTACCACAGGAAATCTTAAGTCTTATTACATACAGCCGGGAAGAACTATTGGGTATAAGAGCAACGTCAACTTACCAACATTTCGAACAGGAATACGTCTTTCCCGAAGCCGATCCTCTGTTCGGACCACCACCCAGGACAATGGATCTAATCCCAGTAGCCGACCCAAAACAACGGCTCGGCAGAAGGGGCAGACGGATCGGCCTCCTGGTCAGGCTCCGTAGACGTGTGCACATCACTCACCGCTCCCGGGTATACTACTCGCTAATGTTCAGTCTCTTGACAACAAGGTAGACAGAATTCGAGCAAGGGTTGCCTTCCAGAGAGACATCAGAGATGGTAACATTCTCTGTTTCACGGAAACATGGCTCTCTCGGGATATGTTGTCGGAATCGGTTCAGCCACCGGCCTTCTCCATGCATTGTGTCGACAGAGATAAACACCTCTCTGGGAAGAGGAATGGCAGGGGTGTATGCTTTATGATTAACAACTCATTGTGTAATCATAACAACTTACAGGAACTCAAGTCCATCTGCTCACCCGACCTAGAATTCCTTACAATCAAATGCCGGCAATTTTACCTACAAAGAGAATTCTCATCAGTTATAGTCACAGCTGTGTACATTCCCCCTCAAGCGAACACCAAGACGGCCCTCAAGGAACTTCACTGGACTCTATGTAAACTTGAAACTATATATCCGGAGGCTGCATTTATTGTAGCTGGGAATATTAACAAAGCAAATTTGAGAACAAGGCTATCTAAATTCTATCAGCATATTGATTGCACGACACGCAGGGCTAATACTCTTGACCACTGCTACTCTAACTTCCGCGATGCATACAAAGCCCTCCCCCGCCCTCCCTTCGGCAAATCCGACCACGACGCCATCTTGCTCGTACCGTTTCATAGGCAGAAACTCAAACAGGATGTACCAGTGACAAAAACCATTCAACGTTGGTCTGACCAATCAGAAGCCACGCTTCAAGATTGTTTTGGTCACGTGGACTGGAATATGTTCCGGTCAGCCTCAGAGAACAACATTGACCTATATGCTGACTTGGTGAGTGCATTTATAAAGAAGTGCATTGGAGATGTTGTACCCACTGTGACTTTTAAAACCTACCCTAACCAGAAACTGTGGATGGATGGCGGAATTTGCGCAAAACTGAAAGCGTGATCCACCGCATTTAACCATGGAAAGAGGTCTGGAAATATGGCTGAATATAAACAGTGTAGTTATTCCCTCCTCAAGGCAATCAAACATGCGAAATGCTGGTACAGGGACAAGGTGGAGTCGCAATTCAACGGCTCAGGCACGAGACGTATGTGGCAGGGTTTACAGGAAATCACATACTGCAGAAACATAAACAACCATGTCACGGACACCGACGTCACGCTTCCAGACAAACTAAACACCTTCTTTGCCCGCTTTGAGGATAACTCAGTGCCACCGTCGTGGCTCACTAACAAAGACTGCCACCCCCTTCTCCATGGCTGACGTGAGTAAAACATTTAAACATGTTAACCCTCGCTAGGCTGCTGGCCCAGACGGCATCCCTAGCCGCGTCCTCAGAGCATGCGCAGACCATTGGCTGGTATGTTTACAGACATATTCAATACTCCCTATCCCAGTCTGTTGTCCCCACATGCTTCAAGATGGCTACCATTGTTCCTGTTCCTGAAGGCAAAGTTAACTGAACTAAATGACATCCGCCCTGTAGCACTCACTTCTGTCATCATGAAGTGCTTTGAGAGGCTAGTCAAGGATCATATCACCACCACCTTACTGGTCACCCTAGACCCACTTCAGTTTGCATATCGCCCCAACAGGTCCACAGATGACGCAATCGCCATCACAATGCACACTGCCCTATCCCATCTGGACAAAAATATTACCTTTGTAAGAATGCAGTTCATTGACTACAGCTCAACACCATAGTACCCTCCAAACTCATCATCAAGCTGGAAGACCTGGGTCTCAACCCTGCCCTGTGCAACTGGGTCCTGGACTTTCTGACAGGTTGCCTCTATGTGGTGAAGGTAGGAAACAACATCTCCACTTCGCTGACCCTCAACACTGGAGCCCCACAAGGGTGTGTGCTCAGCTCTCTCCTGCACTCCCTGTTCACCCACGACAGTGTGGCCATGCACGCCTCCAACTCAATCATCAAGTTTACAGACGACATAACAGTAGTGGGCTTGATCACCAACAACGACGAGACAGCTTACAGGAAGGAGGTGAGGGCACTCGGAGTGTGGTGTCAGGAAAACAACCTCTCACTCAACATCAACAAAACAAAGGAGATTATCGTGGACTTCAGGAAACAGCAGAGGGAGCACCCCCCTATCCACATTGAAGGGACAGCAGTGGAGAAAGTGGAAACTTTTAAGTTCCTGGACCTTACACATCACAGACAAACTGAAATGGTCCATCCACACAGACAGTGTGGTGAAGAAGGCGCAATAGCGCCTGACAAACTTTTACAGATGCACAATCTAGAGCATCCTGTCGGGCTGTATCACAGCCTGGTACGACAACTGCACCACCCTCAACCATAAGGCTCTCCAGAGGGTGGTGCGGTCTGCACAACGCATCACCGCAGCCCTCCGTGACACTTACAGCACCCAATGTCACAGGAAAGCCAAAAAAAGATAATCAAGGACAACAACCACTCGGGCCACTGCCTGTTCATACCGCTATCATCTAGAAGGCGAGGTCAGTACAGGTGCATCAAACCTGGGACCGAGAGATTGAAAAACAGCTTCTATCTCAAGGCCATCAGACTGCTAAACAGCAACCAGTAACTCAGAGAGGCTGCTGCCTACATTGAGACCCAATCACTGGACACTTTAATAAATGGATCACTAGTCACTCTAAACAATGCTACTTTAAATAATGCCACTTTAATAATGTTTACATATCTTACATTACTCGTATCACATGTGTATATACTGTATTTTATACCATCTATTGCACCTTGCCTATGCCACTTAGCCATTGCTCATCCATATACTTATATGTACATATTCTCATTCACCCCTTTAGATTTGTGTGTATTAGGTAGTTGTTGGGGAATTGTTTGATTACTTGTTAGATATTACTGCACTGTCGAAACTAGAAGCATTTCGCTACACTCGCATTAACATATGCTAACCGTGTGTATGTGACCAATAAAATGTTCTTTGATTTGATTTGAGATACCAGACTGTACCCATCAACTCAAGATGGAACTTTGTATCTATCCACTGATTCTTACAATAAACTACAAAATTCCCCTGAGCTCCATAGACTGGTCTTCCGTGGCTGTCTGACCTTGCAGGGACACCTGTCACCATCTGATCCTGCTAAGACATGATAAGCATAGTGTTGTGTACTGACTGTGCACCATGGCAGTGAAGCCTGTAGAACTGTTTATACCGTGTCAGTGTGAAAAGTATGGAATTAGCTAGTGAAACTGACAGATCAATAACATTACAGTGCTATACTGATAAGTAAAATCTCACATTGTGAATGTCAGTCTTCAATTGTTCGGCCACTGGTTTCATCATTTGATTCAGGTCTAGTGTGATTGAGGCAAAATTAATAGCAAAAGTTAGTTAACCTGCTAACTAGTTACCATTAGCTAACTTTTGGCTAGCCCTAGCTAATGGTACATCAAATGGACTTTTGTTGAAACGGGAAAAAACAAAGGCTACAAAACATTTCCATACACAACAGATGTTTGATACCGCTACCTGACAGATAGCTTAGAGGCTAGCTAGTGCTGAACTGTCTGTGGTAGCTACTAGCTAGCTAACTAGCTGCTAGTAGTCTATTCACTTCAGTCGAGAGGGGATGAAACATTATATTAGGTAACGTAACATGTCAGTTACACTACTAGATCAGCACTGGGAATAAATACCCCCCCCCCCCGTCAAACAGCATTTACCTTGCCAGCTATACAGTTGAAGTCTACAGTTTACATACACCTTAGCCAAATACATTTAAACTCAGTTTTTCACAATTCCTGACATTTAATCCTAGTAAAAAATTCCTGTCTTAGGTCAGTTAGGATCACCACTTTATTTTAAGAATGTGAAATGTCAGAATAATAGTAGAGAGAATGATTTATTTCATCACATTCCCAGTGGGTCAGAAGTTTACATACACTCAATTAGTACTTGGTAGCATTGCCTTTAAATTGTTTAACTTGGGTCAAACGTTTTGGGTAGCCTTCCACCAGCTTCCCACAATACGTTGGGTCAATTTTGGCCCATTCCTCCTGATAGAGATGGTGTAACTGAGTCAGGTTTGTAGGCCTCCTTGCTCGCACACACTTTTTCAGTTCTGCCCACACATTTTCTATAGGGTTGAGTTCAGGGCTTTGTGATGGCCACTCCAGTACCTTGACTTTGTTGTCCTTAACTTATTTGGGAAAGGGGGGCAGTATTGAGTAGCTTGGATAAATAAGGTGCCCAGAGTAAACTGCCTGTTACCCAGGCCCAGAAGCTATGATATGCATATAAGTAGTGGATTTGGATAGAAAACACTCTAAAGTTTCCAAAACTGTTTAAATAATGTCTGTGAGTATAACAGAACTCATATGGCAGGCGAAAACCTGAGACAAATCCAACTAGGAAGTGGGAAATCTGAGGTTTGTAGTTTCATTTAAGTGATTGCCTATCCAATATGCTGTGTCTATGGGGCCAGATTGCACTTCTCAAGGCTTCCAGCAGATGTCAACAGTCTTTAGAAAGTTGTTTGAGGCTTCTATTGTGGAAGGGGGTCGAATAAGAGCTGTTTCAACAAGTGGACTAGGCTGAGGCCAATGAGTTGTTTACTGCGCGGTCACGCGGGCGCGCCGTTCCTTCTTTTTCCTCTGTAATGAATATGCTATTGTCCGGTTGGAATATTATTGAAGATTTATTATAAAAAGACCCTAAGGATTGATTGTAAACATCGTTTGACATGTTTCTACAAACTGTAATGGAACTCTTTTGACTTTTCGTCTGGATTTTGCGCTCACGCATTGTGCCTTTGGAATAGTTAACTAAAAGCGCGACCAAAACTGAGGTAATTGGACATAAATATGGGCGTAATCGAACAAACCGAACTTTTCTTGTGGAAGTGGGAGTCCTGGGAGTGCATTCCGACGAAGATCAGCAAAGGTAAGTGAAGATTTATAATGCTTATTCTGACTTTTATTGACTCCACAATTTGGTTGGTAACTGTATGGCTTGCTTTGGTGGCTGAACGCTGTTCTCAGATTATTGAATATTGGGCTTTTGCCGTAAAGCTTTTTTGAAATCTGACACAGCGGTTGCATTAAGAACAAGTTTATCTTTAATTCTATGTAAAACATGTATCTTTCATCAAAGTTTATGATGAGTATTTCTGTTATTTGATGTGGCCCTCTGCAATTTCTCCTGATGTTTTGGAGGCATTTCTGAACATGGCGCCAATGTAAACTGAGGTTTTTGGATATAAATATGAACTTTATCGAACAAAACATACATGTATTGTGTAACATTGAGTCATGGGAGTGTCATCTGATGAAGATCGTCAAAGGTTAGTGATTCATTTGATCCATATTTCTGCTTTTTGTGACACCTCTCTTTGGTTGGAAAATGGCTGAATGCTTTCTGTGACTAGGCGCTGTCCTAACATAATGATATGTTGTGCTTTAGCCGTAAAGCCTTTTTGAAATCCGAAACTGTGGTTGGATTAACGAGAAGTGTATATTTATATGGTGTAAAATACTTGTATGTTTGAGGAATTTTAATTATGAGATTTCTGTTGTTTGAATTTGGCACCCTGCAATTTCACTGGCTGTTGGCGAGGTGGGACGCTAGCGTCCCGAACGATCCCAGAGAGGTTAAAGGTTACCCTTGGTGCTACTACGGTGGAAAGTCCAGACCAGGTCTCCACCGTGTGCATTCCCCCTGAATATGCCGATTTGACTCTCGACTTCTCCAAAAAGAAGGCGGCTCAATTACCACCCCATCGACGGGGCGATTGTGCGATAAATCTCCTGGTAGACGCTGCACTTCCCAGGAGTCACGTGTATCCCTTCTCACAGGCGGAGACGGCGGCTATGGATACATATGTCTCCGAATCCCTGCGTCAGGGGTACATTCGGTCCTCCATTTCACCCGCCTCCTTGAGTTTCTTTTTTGTGAAGAAGAAGGAGGGAGGTCTGCGCCCGTGTATTGACTATCGAGGTCTGAACCAGATCACTGTGAGGTATAGTTACCCGCTACCGCTCATAGCCACAGCGATTGAGTCAATGCACGGGGCGCGCTTCTTCACCAAACTAGATCTCAGGAGCGCTTACAACCTGGTGCGTATCCGGGAGGGAGACGAGTGGAAGACGGCTTTCAGTACCACCTCAGGGCACTATGAGTACCTTGTCATGCCGTACGGGTTGATGAATGCGCCATCAGTCTTCCAAGCCTTTCAGGGACCTGCACAGGCAGGGTGTAGTGGTCTATATTGATGACATTCTGATATACTCCGCTACAGGCGCCGAGCATGTGTCCCTAGTGCACAGGGTGCTTGGTCGACTGTTGGAGCATGACCTGTACGTCAAGGCTGAGAAATGCCTGTTCTTCCAGCAGTCCGTCTCCTTCCTAGGGTACCGCATTTCCACCTCAGGGGTGGAGATGGAGAGTGAACGCATTTCAGCCGTGTGTAATTGGCCGACTCCCACCACGGTAAAGGAGGTGCAGCGGTTCTTAGGGTTTGCCAACTACTACCGGAGGTTTATCCGGGGTTTTGGTCAGGTAGCGGCTCCCATTACCTCACTGCTGAAGGGGGGACCGGTACGGTTGCAGTGGTCGGCTGAGGCGGACAGGGCTTTCAGTCACCTGAGGGCTTTGTTTACCTCGGCTCCTGTGCTGGCCCATCCGGATCCCTCTTTGGCGTTCATAGTAGAGGTGGACGCGTCCGAGGCTGGGATAGGAGCTGTGCTATCTCAGCGCTCGGGTATGCCACCGAAGCTCCGCCTCTGTGCCTTCTTCTCGAAGAAGCTCAGCCTGGCGGAGCGAAACTACGACATGGGGGACCGGGAGCTGTTTTCTGTCGTCAAGGCCTTGAAGGCGTGGAGACATTGGCTTGCGGGGGCTAAACACCCTTTTCTCATCTGGACTGACCACCGCAATCTGGAGTACATCCGGGCAGCGAGGAGACTGAACCCTCGCCAGGCAAGGTGGGCCATGTTTTTCACCCGTTTTGTGTTCACCCTTTCCTACAGACCAGGGTCCCAGAACGTGAAGGCAGACGCATTGTCCCGGCTGTATGACACAGAGGAGCGGCCCATGGATATCACTCCCATACTCCCCGCCTCCTGCCTGGTGGCGCAGGTAGTGTGGGAGCTGGACGCGGACATTGAGCAGGCGTTACGTGCAGAGCCCGCTCCCGTCCAGTATCCTGCTGGGCGTCTGCGCGTCCCGTCTGCTGTTCGTGACCGGTTGATCTATTGGGCCCACACGTCACCCTCCTCCTTTCCGGTGGTTTTTATTATTAAACTGCGCCGTTGTAAACACAGTTTTTGCTCTCCTGCGCCTGACTTCTCTGCCGCCAGTATGCACCCCTTACAAAGACTCTCTGCTGGCTGGCCTGTTCACCTCCTGGCTGGCCATGTTACAGCTGATGTTGTAAACACTTTGATCTGGGGACTCCCTGGGATCCTCTCTCTCTCTCTCCGGGATACAACTCCATATTAGGAGAGAAGGAGAGAGAGAGACAGAGACAAAAAGAGAGAGAGGATGGAGAGAAAGGAATCATTCTGGTTCTGGTCACCTTTAAACACAAATTCTAGTTAATTTCAGAATAATCCATTGTTATGCTACCGTCTGGGGTTTTAATGCTGTGGATGGTACGTTCCTTCTCCTCTTCCTTATTGGCCAAGCAAGCATTTTCCCTGCACTTTCACCTTGCTGAACATATTGTTATTTGGATTTCAGGGCAGCAATCTCTGGAGAGCTGGTGTTTATTATGTTATATTCAAGCTTCAAAGTGTTCAACTGTCTGTGTGTTGAGATATAAGATCAACTCCTTATCTCCAAGTAACATTGTCTTAAATCGCCATATCTTTGTTTTTGGCATAGGCGGTTTAAGCTTAAATGGACAATGGGCTATGGTCCATAATTATTCTAGGAAGGGATTTGCATTCAGAAACACAGTCAATTAATTTAAAGTTTACAATAAAAAGTAAATTCTTGAATATGAGTTGTGAACATGAGAGTAATAGGAGTATTTTCTTTCAGTTGGATTTTTATAGTGTATCTCCACAGTTCACATGGACCAGCATTTCCCAAACTCGGTCCTCGGTCCCCCCTCAATATTCATGTAACATTGAGATCATTTTAGTACAAGGTCGTTATTGAACCTTGGGTCGTCTTCATTTGGGCAATTAGCAATTCAGTAAAGTTACTTTTCTTGTTCCAGGTTTTCTTTAAAACGTCCATTTGGGTCTGTAGTAATTTCTGTAGACTTAAATGGGATTTTTTGATAGTCTTCTGGATCTTGAGGAGTAGGTGGAGGAGAATGTCAACACATCCCAAGCTCTCCCAAACCTTTCACTTTCTATTGCTGATAAGTGTCATGTTTTGTCATTGATTATCATGTCTTGTCCCTGTGCTTCCCCTTCTATTCGTTTCCCTCTGCTGGTCTTATTAGGTTCTTTCCCTCTTTCTATCCCTCTCTCTCCCCCTCCCTCTCTTCCTCTCTCGCTCTCTCTCTCTATCGTTCCGTTCCTGCTCCCAGCTGTTCCTCATTCTCCTAACTACCTCATTTACTCTTTCACACCTGTCCCCTATTTTGCCCTCTGATTAGAGTCCCTATTTCTCCCTCTGTTTTCCGCTTCTGTCCTTGTCGGATCCTTGTTTGATGTTTGCTGTTCTGTGTCCTTGTTCCGCCCTGTCGTGTTTCCGCCTTCTTCAGATGCTGCGTGTGAGCAGGTATCTATATCAGCTACGGCCTGCGCCTTCCCGAAGCGACCTGCAGTCTGTGGTCGCGTATCCAGTTGTTCCCCTCTACTGCCTAGAGGATTTCAGTTTTCCTGTTTGACTTTACCTGATATTATATCCAGGATTATCGTTTTTGTTATAGACTGGAATAAAGACTCTGTTTCTGTTAAGTCGCTTTTGGGTCCTTATTCACCAGCATAACAATAAGTGAGCTTTTTGTATAAAAAACAGATATTGACGTTATTCCTTAATTATTTTGGCTGGCTGCACAATCCCATTGACATTCTATGCCACACATATTCATTTATTCATATCTTAAGTATTATCCACAAAACGTGATATTGAGATGGGTTTTTACATATATTTTGTCTCGTATTTATACAACGGCTGTGTCTAATCCTGGACGCTGATTGGTTAAAACCGCTTTCCAGCCGGCCAAAGCTATGATGTTGAAATGCCTATTTACTCTGTTCCATCTGACTGCGCAATCCACTGTCTCATAAACCCAGCCAGGCAATTTATAAACTTGATCTCCACGATAAAAAGCATTTAGACAGTATCTCCCATTTCTTTTTGACTAACATTTAGTTTTCAACAGCGGAGATTTGTATAAACCTTGCTGTCTGTCTCTCCAACATTTGCAACATTGTTGGACCTCAGACTGGGGCGACGGTTCACCTTCCAACAGGACAACGACCCTAAGCACACAGCCAAGACAACGCAAGAGTGGCTTTGGGACAAGTCTCAATGTCCTTGAGTGTTCCAGCCAGAGCCTGGACTTGAACCCGATCGAACATCTCTGGAGAGACCTGAAAATAGCTGTGCAGTGACTCTCCCCATCCAACCTAACAGAGCTTGAGAGGATCTGCAGAAAAGAATGGGAGAAACTCCCCAAATACACTTGTGCCAAGCTTGCAGCGTCATACTCAAGAAGACTTGAGGATGCAATCGCTGCCAAAGGTGCTTCAAAAAAGTACTGAGTAAAGGTTCTGAATACTTATGTACATGTAAATGCAATATTTCAATTTATTATCATTTTTAAATATATTTGCAAACATTTCTAAAAACCTGTTTTTGCTTGGTCATTATGGGGTATTGTGTGTAGATTGATGAGGGGAAAAACGATTTAATACATTTTAGAATAAGGTTGTAATGTAACAAAATGTGGGAGAAAGTCCAGGGTCTGAATACTTTCCGAATGCACTGTACAACATTTTTTCAATAGAAAACAGGTAAAACAAAAAATATATTTTTTTATTTATTTCACCTTTATTTAACCAGGTAGGCTAATTGAGAACAAGTTCTCATTTGCAACTGCGACCTGGCCAAGATAAAGCATAGCAATTCGACGCATACAACAACACAGAGTTACACATGGAATAAACAAAACATAGAGTCAATAATACAGTGGAAAAAGAGAAAAAGTCTATATACAGTGAGTGCAAATGAGGTAAGATAAGGGAGTTAAGTCAATAAATAGGCCATGGTGGCGAAGTAATTACAATATAGCAATTAAACACTGGAATGGTAGATGTGCAGAAGATGAATGTGCAAGTAGAGATACTGGGGTGCAAAGGAGCAAGATAAATAAATAAATACAGTATGGGGATGAGGTAGATAGATGGGCTGTTTACAGATGGGCTACGTACAGGTGCAGTGAACTGTGAGCTGCTCTGACAGCTGGTGCTTAAAGCTAGTGAGGGAGATGTGAGTCTCCAGCTTTAGTGATTTTTGCAGTTCGTTCCAGTCATTGGCAGCAGAGAACTGGAAGAAAAGGCGACCAAAGAGGAATTGGCTTTGGGGGTGATCAGTGAGATATACCTGCTGGAGCGCGTGCTACGAATGGGTGCTGCTATGGTGACCAGTGAGCTTTGGTGACAAAACGGATGGCACTGTGATAGACTGCATCTAATTTGTTGAGTAGAGTGTTGGAGGCTATTTTATAGATGACATCGCCGAAGTCGAGGATCGGTAGGATGGTCAGTTTTACGAGGGTATGTTTGGCAGCATGAGTGAAGGATGCTTTGTTGCGATATAGGAAGCCGATTCTAAATTTATTTTTGGATTGGAGATGCTTAATGTGGGTCTGGAAGGAGAGTTTACAGTCTAACCAGACACCTAGGTATTTGTAGTTGTCCACGTATTCTAAGTCAGAGCAGTCCAGAGTAGTGATGCTGGACGGGCGGGCAGGTGCGGGCAGTGATCGATTGAATAGCATGCATTTAGTTTTACTTGCATTTAAGAGCAGTTGGAGGCCACGGAAGGAGAGTTGTGCAATGAGGCCGTGATTGCTGAGATCTTGATTGAAAACAGCAGAGGTGTATTTGGAGGGCGAGTTAGTTAGGATGATATCTATGAGGGTGCCCGTGTTTACAGATTTGGGGTTGTACCTGGTAGGTTCATTGATCTTTGTGTGAGATTGAGGGCATCAAGCTTAGATTGTAGGATGGCCGGGGTGTTAAGCATGTCCCAGTTTAGGTCACCTAGTAGCACAAGCTCAGAAGATAGATGGGGGGCAATCAATTCACATATGGTGTCGAGGGCACAGCTGGGGGCAGAGGGTGGTCTATAGCAAGTGGCAACAGTGAGAGACTTGTTTCTGGAAAGGTGCATTTTTAGAAGTAGAAGCTTGAATTGTTTGGGTACAGACTTGGATAGTAATACAGAACTCTGCAGGCTATCTTTGCAGTAGATATCAACACCGCCCCCTTTGGCAGTTCTATCTTGGCGGAAAATGTTATAGTTAGGGATGGAGATTTCAGGGTTTTTGGGGGTTTTCCTAAGCCAGGATTCAGACACGGCTAAGACATCCGGGTTGGCAGAGTGTGCTAAAGCAGTGAGTAAAACAAACTTAGGGAGTAGGCTTCTAATGTTAACATGCATGAAACCAAGGCTTTTACGGTTACAGAAGTCAACAAACGAGAGCACCTGGGGAGTGGGAGTGGAGCTAGGCACTGCAGGACCTGGATTAACCTCTACATCACCAGAGGAACAGAGGAGAAGTAGGATAAGGGTACGGCTAAAGGCTATA
Organism: Salvelinus alpinus; assembly: GCF_045679555.1. Taxonomy (NCBI): domain Eukaryota; kingdom Metazoa; phylum Chordata; class Actinopteri; order Salmoniformes; family Salmonidae; genus Salvelinus; species Salvelinus alpinus. Next base: position 25,754,386 of record NC_092117.1, read on the forward strand.
CGAACTGGCCGTCTAGCACTATCGGAACAGAGAGTAAAAGGAGCAGGTTTCTGGGCACGATAGCATAGATTCAAGGCATAGTGTACAGACAAAGGTAAGGTAGGATGTGAGTACATTGGAGGTAAACCTAGGCATTGAGTAATGATGAGAGAGATATACGTTTAAACCAGCTGATGTCATCGCATATGTAGGAGGTGGAAAAACATGGTTGGTTAAGGCATATTGAGCAGGGCTAGAGGCTCTATAGTGAAATAAGACAGTAATCACTAACCAGGACAGTAATGGACGAGGCATATTGATATTAGAGAGCCAAGTGATCATATGGGTCCAGTGAGTGGTTGGGCTGACTGGGGACACGGCGTTTCAGACAGTTAGCAGGCCGTTGCTAACAAGCTAACAGTTAGTAGGCTTCTAGGGCATTATCACTTATTTATACAACAGGTGGGTCTAATCCTGGACACTGATTGGTTAAAACCGCATTCCAGCCGTAATAGTAATGGCCAGTGTGTAGAATAATACCCAAAGGAGGATATTGCATATTTATACCTTTGTGTACCTATTCAGAATACATCCACGTGTATGCACACTTGACTGTAAGTCGCTTTGGATAAAAGAGTCTGCTAAATGGCATATATTATTATTATATTATGAAGATAATGACATTCATATCCATAATTGATGAAATTACATTACCGGATTTCCGTTACCGGGTGTAAATCCACTTCACTTACCATAGTTCAACAACCAAAAGAGTTTTGTCAAAGCTGACACCCCATTCTTTCTGCAGATATCGTTGAATCTTAATTCTGAGCAGATATTTAAGAGTTTTTGGAAAATGTGAACACATAAAAAACTGAGGGAGATTTGACAGAAATTGTATTTTTGTAAAATGTTCAGTGTAAATTGTTATAAGTAGTCCTTGCGCATAAAGTTGTATGGTTTGTTAAACTTTGAAATCATTGTTATTGAAAAATCTGAGGCTCAGCGCAATTACGTAACCGTGGAATTGCCCTTACCTGCTCTCCAGGTTGCCTATAGCTTTGATGGATTCTGGGTTCTAACTCCTAAACTTGGAATAGGGTTAATTATCAGGTATCCTTATGAAATATTGAGTGCTATTGTCTAGAGGGTCTTCACCAGAAGTTAATGGTTATCTGTAGGAGGAAGATATATGGTGTGTGCAATTAAGCTTGGAATGTACTGAGTGTAGGGAAAAAAGATCACATGTGGCAGGCATTGATAAGGGGAGAGAGCCGTGGATTAGTGATGAAGGGGGTCGAGGTCAGGTCAGGTCACGTTAAGGGAGAAGGAACAGTTTATTGCCCGTATCACTTAGTTTCCTGCCTAGCAATAAAGATGCAATAATTACCGAGAAGGAGGAGACTCCACCCAAATTGGGGTATATATACCACCACTGGTGGAATCATGTTTTTGTCGGTTCAGCTGTTCGACCCTCTGGGATGAATAAACTTGGTTTGAGCTTTCATAGAGTTCGTTGAGTTCTTACTCTGATAATTAGAACCTAACAGCCTCAAGGCAGATGAGCTCTACTTTTGTGTGCTGCAGTGAACTCAGAGACAGGGTTCAAATGTACAGTACAAAACTCAGTCTAAGTGCATATCCTGCAGTTGACCATCGCATCAGGAGGGCAGAAACATCTGGAAAAACAACACAAAGAACAACTCTGCTGTCGGTCTCAAACTGTGAATATAAGGTAGCTCTGTCACATAGCTTGTCATTGTAACTCTATGCTGTAGCCTTGTATATATGCTTAACACTTTATTGTACTTTCACGCTGCAGTTTTTTTGTAACTGTATTACAGTGGTATGATTTATAGCATCATAGCTGCTCTTTACTGAACTGTAGAAGCTGTATGATGTATAGCTCTCTGTCCTGATGTTCTGCCTGATAACCTAGCTCTGTAGCGTGGCTCGGCCTATATCCAGTCAACTGTAGCTTATACGCTGCTTTATGATTGAATCCCACTGACACAGTTATGGGGCAAGGACGCTAAATCATCCTACGTCATCATCATCCCACATCCAGAGAGCAATCTGCCATGCCAAAAAGTCAAGGCCAGTGACCTGGAAAAGATTGGAGCATCCTGGCACTGAATAGGAGATTGTGCATTGGTAGTAAGAGAGACAGTCAGTCAGTCACACACTGGCCATACAGAGGGGAAAGATCATGTACTCTACAGCGCTCTTTTCCCAGCAACATATTGCTCTCTCTGGCTGCACTACAATAGACTATGTTCGTCCCCAATGTTCAACATTATTCCAGCATTTACAGAAGATAATGGAGCCAATAACAGCATTACCAAAAAGTAGTAACACACCATATATAAAAACGAAGCTCTTAACAAACTTTGACTGCAACATTGTAGACTTGATATGATCTGTTATCATTACTGTTTAGATGCCTATTGTGACACACCGTGTCTGATTCTACTACTACCTGACATTCATGGGCTGGGGGCTTTGTGGCTCAGAGAGTACAGCATTAGCCTCTGCACCGCAGGATGAAAGGATCCAACCTCTCCTGATAAACCATCAGTATTCTCTGTTTTAATGTGTGTCCACCTGCTGAGGCATTGAGCCGTCCTTGGCCTTTCCCAGAAGCAGTCTTTCAGGGTGTCTCAGTCTTAGAGTTGTGGTCAGCAAACTGGCAGTGGGGGAGAAAGACCCATTTAAAGAGTCTAACAGCACCAGCAGAGAGACGTGACCCGCTTACTCAAACCCGGCCTGGCTTTCTCAGCAATGTTTGGGATTTCCATCACACAAATGCCATTTGGTCTGAGGGTCTTGAGATATGAGGGACTAGTAAACAGTCTCCACTCGGCTATAGGGGCTGGCCAGTGACACGACAATCTGTCTTAGGGGGGCCTGTCATCCTTTTCTGGGATTGAACTATTTACTTACTACATTTTCCACTCATAAGAACAAACTGATACAATACTAGAAGTGAAGGAAACTGTCACTCATGGAAGTTGAAACACAACTTGAAACAGAACTTAATTTGTCACATTTCCTGTTTCGATTATTTCTGATTTCTGACGGGGCATGTTTTTATTTTCCAGAGATTACATTTATTTCGACATGTCAAACAGACGTCTCTGCTTCCTGTAGATAAAAGCCTGGGCGTCCTTTGAAGCGCCTGTCTGGAAATGAAAAGTGACAGCCGAGCGAGATCAGACAGCCGAGCACCCCTTACACAAATGAACAGGGGAAGGAACACCTAATGAATACAACAGTAAATACTTCAGAAACACGTTTGAAATGGGGACAATGAAAAACGACAGTATTCATCAAGTTGACAGCATCAAGTTCTCTTGTGTGACAAACTGAATAGAACACTTTTCGTTTTGCTGAGATTTTTGAGCTCGTTCTGTGCAATGTGCATTCCACACCTGTCTTCTGAAAGGGCTTCTTTCCTCGAACATGTCTCAGAAAGGTGAGTTAAAGGCTGCAGTACCAATAAGGCGTAACTCTTAACACTCAAATAAGATTATATCACAGAATATCTTCTTTCTCATAGCCACCTAGCTTTACAAATAAAGGATTTATTAAAAAAGACAAACAATCAATGTGTCACTCACCTTCAGTCGTTCTGACACTCACAAGAAGCATGCAGTTTGAAGTGTGATAGAAAAGATCCGCAGAAAGGGAAAATATAGCTTCTACACAAATGAAATATTACTGTAACCTGCAAATGGTGTATTACTGTATCCTGCAAGACTACTGTATATAGATAATGTAGGCATTGTTGAAAGGATCACATTTTTCCTTTTCCAACATAACAACATTAAAATGGAACTGTTCGTTAATGAGATACGTAAATCATTCCAAATAATGAATGCTCTTCCCATCTGAGACATAAAAACAAAATGGTATATTAAAGAAAACAACATAGAGAGGGAGAGAGAGGAGAGAGAGAGAGAGAGAGGGGAGAGAGAGAGAGAGAAGATGGAGGGAGAGAGGGGAGAGAGAGAGAGAAGATGGAGGGAGAGGGGAGAGAGAGAGAGAAGATGGAGGGAGAGAGGGGAGAGAGAGAGAGAAGATGGAGGGAGAGAGGGGAGAGAGAGAGAGAGAGAAGATGGAGGGAGAGAGGGGAGAGAGAGAGAGAGAGAAGATGGAGGGAGAGAGGGGAGAGAGAGAGAGAAGATGGAGGGAGTTGAGATAGAAAGAGGGAGGGAGGGCGATAAGGTCCTCTCTCTACTGCAGTAATTAACAGTATTCTGGGAGAGGCAGAGTGTGACGCCCAATTTCACACTCCGGTTGCTTAACAGTTCTGCCGTTGAGTGACTCTGTCCCAGACTTCCCTGTAGTAAACCCTCTCCACCTTTTAAAAAACCCTTCATTCAGCTGAGGAAAAGGTTTCCTAAACACACACACACACACACACACACACACACACACACACACACACACACACACACACACACACACACACACACACACACACACACACACACACACACACACACACACACACACACACACACACACACACACACACACACACACACACACACACACAAATTCAACTCCATCTTTCATCGAATCAGATGGCTTATTCATTACAAAACCATTTGATGTTGCCAATTATTTTAATGATTATTTCTTTGGCAAAGTGGGCAAACTTAGTTAGGAAATGCCAACAACAAACAGTGAGCAATTGTATTCATGCATAAAAAAACTGAAAGAAAAGCATTGCAAGTTAGAATTTTATAAAGTTAATGTGGGAGAGGTGGCAAAATTATTGTTATTGATCAATAATGACAAACCTCCTGGTATTGACAACTTAGATGGAAAGCTACTGAGGATGGTGGCTGACTCTATAGCCACTCCTATCTGTCATATTTTTAATCTGAGCCTAGAGGAAAGTCTTTGTCGTCAGGCATGGAGGGAAGCCAAAGTAATTCCGCAACCCAAGATTGGTAAAGAGGCCTTTACTGGTTCTAACAGCATATGCTTGTTGCCAGCTCTGAGCAAACCTTTGGAAAAAATAGTGTTTGACCAAATACAATGCTATTTCTCTGTAAACAAATTAACAAAAGACTTTCAGCATGCTTATAGAGAAGGGCACTCAACATGTACTGACTGACACAAATAACGATGATGATGATTGGTTGAAGGAGATAATAAGAAGATTGTGGGAGCTATACCGTTAGATTTCAGTGCAGCCTTTGATATTATTGATCATAACCTGTTGTTGAAAAACGGTATGTGCTATGGCTTTTCAACCTCTGCCATAATGTGTATTCAGAGCTATCTATCTAATCGAACTCAAAGGGTTTTCTTTAATGGAAACTTCTCTAATGTCAAACATGTAAAGTGTGGTGTACCGCAGGGCAGCTCTCTAGGCCCTCTACTCTTTTCTATTTTTCCCAATGACCGGCCACTGGCATTAAACAAAGCGTGTGTCTCCATGTATGCTGATGATTCAACCGTATACGCATCAGCAACCACAGCTAATGAAGTCACTGAAACCATTAAAAAAGAGCTGTTTTGGAATGGGTGGCCAGTAATAAACTGGTCCTGAACATCTCTAAAACTAAGAGCATTGTATTTGGTACAAATCATTCCTTAAGTGCTAGACCTCAGCTGAATCTGGTAATGAATGGTGCGGCTGTTGAACAAGTTGAGGAGACTAAATTACTTGGCGTTACCTTAGATTGTAAACCGTCATGGTCAAAACATATAGATTCAATGGTTGTACAGATGTGGGGAGGTCTAGCCGCAATAAAGAGATGTCTGTTTTTTTGACACCACACTCCAAAAAGCAAGTTCTGCAGGCTCTAATTTTGTCTAATCTTGATAATTGTCCAGTCGTGTGGTCCAGTGCTGCAAGGAAAGACCTAGTTAAGCTGCAGCTGGCCCAGAACAGAGTGGCACGTTTTGCTCTTCACTGTAATCAGAGGACTAATATTAATACTATGCATACTAGTCTCTCTTGGTTAACATTTGAGGAGAGACTGACTGCATCACTTCTTCTTTAAAAAAAAAACATGAATGTGTTGAAAATCCCAAATTGTTTGCATAGTCAACTTACACACAGCTCTGACACACACACTTATCCCACCAGGGGTCTTTTCACAGCAAACCTTGTTTAAAAAAACAGATAAAGCAACACCTCGTGGCACAATGCCTCTCCCCTATTTGACCTAGATAGTTTGTGTATGTAGTATGTAGTATGTGTATGTGTGACTGTAAAAAAATGTATGTAGTTCTGTCCTTGAGCTGTTCTTTTTTAATGATGTTCTGTATTATGTCATTCTGTATTATGCTTCATGTTTTGTGTGAACCCCAGGAAGAGTAGCTGCTGCTTTTGCAACAGCTAATGGGGATCCTAATAAAATACCAAATACACACACACACACTTTTGAACATTGCACAACCTGCAACGTGACACTTCATTCCAGGTGCTTTTGTGTTTTAATGCAAGAGTGAAGAATGTCATGGATGAGTCGTACATGTTGTGATTCCATTAGCTACAATTATGCAGAATTAATGCAACTCCTTTTTCTAATGCATTTCAACAGAATGAAGTGCACCAAGAAATTGGTAAAGTAGGGAACCAAGCCCGGGCGAGGGCAACAAGTCCAAATATATACAACATTCAAACCTCCGTCAACATCAACGAATAGGATACTGCTTATTATATACAGACATGTTATCATTCATGCACAGTTCGAGGCAGAGTGTGACGCCCAATTTCACACTCTGGTTGCTTAACAGTTGAGTGGCTCTTTCCCAGACTTCCCAGTAGTAAACCCTCTCAACCTTTTAAAAAACACTCCGCTCCACATGCAGACCCACAAAACAAGTCCAGGCGGTGGTCTTTGAAACAGGGTATCCCAAACTTTATTTTCTGTGTCAGAAGTGTACCATGTAGAGTAATCACAGTTAGTGTACTTCTTCCTATTAGTTGGTGTGCAACATAAAGAAAAAAAACACAGACATGAACAAAAATAAGACAAAATCATGATATTCTATCAATTATAATCAATATGACAAAACAAACAGCAAACTTAACCCTGTAAGAGAGACAGCAAGAACATGACAGATCGACAGGGTGAGCTTGAGAGAAAGTTAAAGAGGGAGAGGCAGGGAATGCAAGGAGGGAAAATTAGAGAGAACGTGAGAGATATTAGAACCCTGAAAACTACAGGTCCATCTGGGCGGCGGGTGGGTGGTGCTATTCAGATGACACACATCAAGTACAGACAGATAGACAGACAGACACTCAACAGGGACAGAGACAGATAGGCATGTACAGTACCAGCCAGCCAGCGAGACAGAGAGGCAGGCACATACCAGGTAGATAAGACAGACAGACAGACAGACAGACAGACAGACAGACAGACAGACAGACAGACAGACAGACAGACAGACAGACATTTTGAGACAAAGAATGAAACCATCCCGAAGAAATTACACTTCTCAGGTATCAAAGACAAAACACTGCTCAGCATAGCAGGAACAGAGAGAGAGAGAGAGCAAAACTAGCACTTAAGCAAACTACTTCTCCAAAAAGGCAATATTTGTCATTCTTGAGTTTAGTGAGGGTTTTAAAATAAATATGTAGAATTCTCTAAGATATGTGGAGGTATCAGACCTCTCTCTGTTAACACTATACAGTATATACATATGATCTCTTCATGACAAAATAGCTTTTGGTGTACATAGTTCTCTTACACTGTCAAATAACACAATGTCATTATAAGCAAGCAGTGTCTTTTGTACAAATTCCCATGCAACTCCCTTAAGATACATAACTCTTTAAGTTCTCACCCTCCTTCAACAATAGCAGATATTGCCTTTTTTTAACTGAATGTGCAATATTTAACTTCAAATAAAACATTCTAGTACATGGGTGCGTGGGGGGGGGGGAGCCGGTCAGCTCGCAACCCATGTGACATGGAGATGCAGGGAACCGAGCTCGGGTGAGAGAGCCGAAGCCCTATCACGTCCAAGTCCCCACTGGGATATAGTGGATGTGAGACCCGTTTAACCAACTGCCCCCCCAATCCCCTTCCACACGGCGGTGAAGCCACGCGTACTGGAGACAGATGGGGCAGCCAGTCGGGAACAGCCCAGGCAATTGGTAAAGTTGGGAACCAAGCTCGGGTGAGGGTGGGGACACAACAAGTCCAAATCTATACAACATTCAAACCTCCATCAACATCAACGAATGGGATACTGCTTATTATATACAGACATGTTATCATTCATGCACAGTGTGAACAAGTAGCACATTAACATTCCAAAATATGGACATGGGGGGGGGGGTAAGAGGATACAGAGAGATGCTGCGGTGCAGAGTCCCGGTGTGGTCACCATAGCGACACATGCTGGGCAGGAGAAGACCTCGTGCTTCACTGCACCAGTACACAATGTATGGCTGTACTTCACATGTTATTTCTTCTTTCTCTTTCTCCTCTTTTCATTGTAGTTGGTTAACTTGATATTAGGGTTTGAGGTCTTTTTAACTATTCAATTGTCATAGTAATGTTTTCAGGTCAGTGAAAGATCACATAATCCCGAAACAGCAGGGTCACCATCAGCATATAAGCACTGTCATCCTTTTCATTACAAACTCGGGAACCAGTGCAATGTTTTTCCTTCACATTGAAACATCGCACCCCACTCCATACAAAAAAACTAATAGAGCTACTCCAGAGCTTGATGCCACCACCTTCATAATTAACCAACAGCTACTGTAATAGAAACTCCACACCCCCACCATGAACCTTAAAAACTCTTACCACCGTTGGTCATTCGTGAACAAGTTCACTTTAGACCAGGTAAGCAAGGAGACAAGCAAGCATTAACCCATCCTCATGAAATGTGAATGTTTTTATACACATTTGTCATTCGAAATATTCTGTTTTGGTTAAACAACAGCAAGACTTTTAGTACCGCAGAGGGATCTTTTTGGTGTTGTTAAGAAATGTCAGTGTGTTAGAAAACCCACTACTATTCTGGCTAAGCTGTTACTGGAGTTTCCATTAGACATAGTTCCCTTTGGCAAAAGAGGAGTAAACTGCACTTGACTTCCATATTCAGTGCCTTCGGAAAGTATTCAGACCCCTTGACCTTTTCCACATTTTGTTATGTTACAGCCTTATTCTAAAATGGATGAAAGAAAAAAAATCCTCATCAATCTACACACAATACCCTATAAGGACAAAGCAAAAACAGGTTTTTGGAATTTTTTGCAACTTTATTGAAATTAAAAAACAGAAATACCTTATTTACATAAGTATTCAGACACTTTGCTATGAGACTTGAAATTGAACTCAGGTACATCCTGTCTCCATTGATCATCCTTGATGTTTCTACAACTTGATTGGAGTCCACCTGTGGTCAATTCAATTGATTGGACATGATTTGGAAAGATCTATATTCTCCCAGAGTTGACAGGGTATGCCAGAGCAAAAACCAAGCCAAGAGGTCGAAGGAATTGTCCGTAGACCTCCAAGACAGGATTGTGTCGAGCCACAGGTCTGGGGAAGGGTACCAAAACATGTCTGCAGGCCTCCATCATTCTTAAATAGAAGAAGTTTGGAACCACCAAGGCTCTTCCTAGAGCTGGTCGCCCGGCCAAACTGAGCAGTCGGGGGCGAGGGGCCTGGGTCAGGGAGGTGACCAAAAACCCAATGGTCACTCTGACAGAGCTCCAGAGATCTTCTGTGGAGATGGGAGAACCTTCCAGAAGGACAACCATCTCTGCAGCACTCCACCAATCAGGACTTTATGGTAGATTGGCCAGACGGAAGCCACTCCTCAGTAAAAGGCACATGACAGCCCACTTGGAGTTTGCCAAAAGGCACCTAAAGGACTCTCAAACCATGAGAAACAAGATTCTCTGGTCTGATGAAACCAAGATTGAACTCTTTGGCCTGAATGCCAAGCGAAACGTCTGGGGAAAACCTGGCACCATCCCTACGGTGAAGCATGGTGGGACTGGGAGACTAGTAAGGATCGAGGGAAAGATGAATGGAGCAAATTACAGAGATATCCTTGATGAAAATCTGCTCAGGAGTGCTCAGGAACTCAGTCTGGGTCTGCATACTTATGTAAATGTGATATTTCATATATTTTTTTTATTGCATTTGCAAAAATGTAAAAAAATAAGTTTTTTTCTTTGTCAATATGGGGTATTGTGTGTAGATTGATGAGGAAAAAACCTATTTAATCCATTTTAGAATAAGGCTGTAACGTACCAAAACGTGGAAAAAGTCAAGGGGTCTGAAAACTTTCTGAATGCACTGTAAATACTTTAATCTAGAACCTTCTCGGGGCTGCAAATTCTGTGGTGAGAAATGACAAGAAAATACAAAATCTTGCTATGTTTATAATTTTCTAAATCAAACTACAACTCTATGATTACTTCTACTTCATTATCACGTTACACATCAAGTATAAAACAAACTCAGTAGGAAACTCAGGGTATTCATCATACCTTTAACATAAAAAATTGATTGAAGGTGTAAATAATGTGAACTGCCTTCATCTTCCACATATGGATTGATCTGTTTGCCTAAACTGGACGTGTAGTCTTGAATGTAAACCCTTATATCTCGAGACTGACAGTAAGGTGGATTCAAATGATTGCATCATTTCGACAAAAGCTTTTTACCTCTGAAAAGAGAAAATACCCAGCCAATGTATTTCTCAACAGCTTCACTTTGAACTTCTGTAAAATGTCTCTATAGGGCTACTACATTATAGAAACAGTTTAATCTACACTTCTGTCCACCATTACAATTGATATATTTATGTTTAAGATATTGTTTGATGGAATATAAATGAAGATGTGCAGCTCAGTGGAGAGAGAAGAACATGTGGGTTAAGTGTTGAGGGCGGGTTTAGGATAGGGGCGGGTTTAGGATAGGGGCGGGTTTAGGATAGGGGTGGGTTTAGGATAGGGGCGGGTTTAGGATAGGGGCGGGTTTAGGATAGGGGCGGGTTTAGGATAGGGGCGGGTTTAGGATAAGGCGGAGGGGTAAAGGGTTAGGGTTAGGGTTAGGGTTAGTGGTTTTAGAACTGGCTGTAGAGTCCACAGAGGATTGAGACTGATAGAAAGACCAGTCAGGGAGGAACTTAGACACCACATATGGAGAGGAAGAGCCAATGGGAGAAGCTGCTGAAAGGCGTGTAGCCAATGGACAGAGCTTATACAGTATGGCTTCTCTGCATTCTATTGCAATTTGAATCAAGTATGGCGGTGATGACAATCCCATTGACTAAACTGGAAAAGCCATCTTGGGCTAGTTTTGAAAATGATCGTTTAAGTTGACAACGAGTTATCTGAAAGTTAAAATGGTAACGCTGGCCATTCAAAAACGATACGGCCTTAAAGGTAAAATGATACTAAACTCCATGATTTTCAACTTTTACATAACTACATCTGCGGCAAGATAAATAACAGAGGAACCCTAATCAGATTTTCTACTGGGGATCAAACCGAGGATCAGAAGGTGGTGGGCAGCTCTTGCAGCCAGGCCTTAACTGAGATTTATTAAGACTCACACACAGAGGAGAGACCTTCTTTAAAAGTAGCTGTTACTCCCAACCACTACGTTTGTTAACAGCTGAATCATTTTTTGGGGGGGGGATGTTCATGCATATACATATCAATAATGATGGTCAGGGGAATTAAAGGATTTCACTCAGATGTCTAGTGTTTATTTTGAAACGAGCGTCAGGCGTGGACGATGCTGTTTCTGGACGGTTGCTGAGCAGTAAGAGATATACTAAACAGCTCCCCCTTCAGGATGCACACACCCACGCACCCACAAACACCCACACACCCACAAACACCCACACACCCACACACACCCACAAACACACACACACACCCACAAACACCCACAAACGCACACACGCGCACCCACAAACACACACACCCATGCACCCACAAACACACACACACCCACAAACACACACACCCACGCACCCACAAATACACACTCACGCACCCACAAACACACACACACACGCACCCACAAACACACACACCCACGCACCCACAGACACACACACCCACAAACACACACGCACCCACAAACACACACACCCACGCACCCACAAACACACACACCCACAAACACCCACACACCCACAAACACCCACACACACCCACGCACCCACAAACACACACACACAAACACACAAACACCCACACACACCCACAAACACACACACACACCCACAAACACCCACAAACGCACACACGCGCACCCACAAACACACACACCCATGCACCCACAAACACACACACACCCACAAACACACACACCCACGCACCCACAAATACACACTCACACACACGCACCCACAAACACACACACCCACGCACCCACAGACACACACACCCACAAACACACACGCACCCACAAACACACACACCCACGCACCCACAAACACACACACCCACAAACACACACGCACCCACAAACACACACACCCACAAACACACACACCCACAAACACACACGCACTCACAAAAACACACAGCACACGCTCCCACAAACACACACACACGCACCCACAAACACAAACGCACACGCTCCCACGAACACACACACACACACACACACACACACACACACACACACACACACACACACACACACACACACACACACACACACACACACACACACACACACACACACACACACACACACACACACACACACACAGTCTGCCATTCTACAGACTTCAGAGGGGTGTCTGTCCTAGCCTTGACAGGCCTCTCCTCGCCTGAACAACCAGTTTCATCCATTAAGCACTAGACCATGGGGACAGAGGGGGGCAGATCTTTCACTTCTTAAAAGGGGTATAGGAGGAAAGGGGGAGTTATTAATGACAAGAGGAAAATGTTTTTCACCACTGCTGTTGCCTCCTTCTTGTCTCTGGTTAGCTCTTCTTGGGCCTTCTTAAGTCTGATGCTGTTTAGAAGGCCTTGAAGTGGCAGTAGGCCTCCAGCGAGGAGAACAGAATGTACAGCAGCCACAGGCTGACAAACAGCATGGTGGTCAATATCTTGGGAGTCCGCGGACCCCCCAGCTCGCCGCCGATCGAAGGTCGCCTCCGGTACATCAGCACCCCCACGCAGATGAAGGCGAAGATGGTGAAGAGAGTGACGGAGAAGGCCAGGCTCCCCGGGTCTACCTTGAAGTCGTTGCCCTTGGAGTTGTGGTAGATGGCAGCCATGGACCAGGCCACGCCGATGCCCAGGAACACATTGACCGCGTTGCTGCCCGTCACGTTGCCGATGGATGCGTCAGCATACTGGTCCTGGATGGCTGCCACCTTACTGGCAAAGGTGTCTGGGGGAATGGGGAGAAGGGGATAAGGGGAGGAGGATGAAGGATAGAGGTTAGTGTTGTATGTTGTGTGTGATTCAATAGGGATTGGGAAAATGTTATTGGATGGGAGGAATGAATGTTGATGAGGTATGGGGAAGGGGATGTGGGTGAAGGGTGACAGACAAAACAGAAAAGCTAAATGTTAATTCACAGACTAGAGAACCCTGAACAGCATTGTTTCATGAAACATTGTTTAATGAATTCTCTGGAGAATATAATCAGGGAGCAAAGTTGGCACCATTGCTGTAACAGGACCTCCATCTCAGCAGAACTTTTCTGTCTGTGTCTTTCTCCCAGACCCAGTTCAACACCTGAGGCAAGCACAATCCTATTTATAAATGGCCATCTCTGTGACTGGATTGAACTAGTTTGCTCTAGGAATAACAGCAACCCAGCAGGAAGAGACCATCCAATCTCTGGAGTGGAGATGTGTATGCTAAGTTGTTACCTTGCCAGGAGGAAATGCTTCCATAGAGTCAGGGCAACTAGCCTAATTTTGAAGATGTCTTTCATTGGCAAGTGACAAAGCACTCTGTTTAATTCCCCCTTCTGTCCCTCAATCCTCCCTCACTTCCTTTGTGCACCCCCCCCTCTCCTTTTCCTGGCACCTTCAACAGAGAAAGGACTTGGTCTTTCAGTTCTGGCCAAATGGGCAGGGGAAAAGAGGGTGAAAATAAGAGAAGTGGGGGAAGGAGATGGAGAGGGAGAGAAGAGGCAGCACATAGATGACAGAGGGGAGAAGACATCGAGAGAGAGAGAGAGAGAGAAAGAGAGAGAGAGAAAGAGAGACGGGAGAGAGAGAGAGAGAGAAAGAGAGACGGAGAGAGAGAGAGGGAGAGCGAAAGAGAGGGAGAGCAAGAGAGAGAGACAGAGAGAGCAAGAGAGAGAGACAGAGAGAGAAAGAGAGAGAGAGACAGAGAGAGTGAGAGAGAGAGAGACAGAGAGAGAAAGAGAGAGAGAGAGACAGAGAGAGAGAGACAGAGAGAGAGCGAGAAGAGTAGAAGATTGGATTACTAGGTTGAGACATACTGTTCCTCAGGGTGACTCCATTCCCTAAACTGGCACCAGGCTCTGCCAGTTGGACATGATAACCTGGTCATTGGCACCGGGTGGCACTATTCAATGGGAATCTAGCTCTGGTGACTTCAACATGGCACAGGACAAGCACTGACATGGGCATACAAGTGTGGACGTTACTGGACCACAATAGTGAATACATTGGACCCAGTAGCTGTGGCTGATCAGAACAATGACCTCTATTATCCATTGCTTCACAAAAAAGCTTAGACTGAAGAAACACACACACACACACACCACACACACACACACACCACACACACACACACACACACACACACACACACACACACACACACACACACACACACACACACACACACACACACACACACACACACACACACACACACACACACACACACACACACACACACACACACACACACACACACACACACTTGTTTGAGAGCTGTAAGGCATAACTAAGGAAGATGTATTACTTAAAAATAATCCATCTCTGGTCCAGTGACTCTGGAGAGTATTCTCAGGGACTCACCCCTTGATCCCCAGCCTGCCAACTGGCCACTCTGGCCTTGTACTGAGCTGCAAAACCACTGGACCAAGACCAGGAAGAAATATAATTGAAAACATAAAGTGTATAAGTTAAACTACAGGTAACTGCCAAAATAAACGAAGCTCCAACACAAAGTGTCTAAATAGGGTGTTGGGCCACCATGAGCCAGAACAGCTTCAATGCACCTTGATATAGATTCTACAAGTGTCTGGAACTCTATTAGAGGGTTGAGACCCTTCTTCCACAAGAGATTACATCAATTGGTGTTTTGTTGCTGGTGGTGGAAACGCTGTCTCAGGGGTGACTGAGACAGCCATGGCATATGGTTTACATAGTTTTAATGCTCATCAAACCATTCAGTGACCACTTGTGCCCTGTGGATGGGGACATTGTCATCCTATGGTGGCATAGCCTTGGTAGCCAAAGTAATGGCTTGCCCAGCATTTTTATATATGACCCTAAGCATGATGGGATGTTAATTGCTTAATCAACTCAATAACCACATCTGTGAGGAAGCACCTGCTTTCAATATACTTTGTAGCCGTCATTTACTCATGTGTTTCCTTTATCTTTCTGTCTCTCTGACTCTCTCAACCAATGTAATGGTTAAATAAGAGCAATCATTTCTTCAGTCTTTGTACGGCAGGCTGGACAAAAGGCTCTCTCTCTCTCTCTGATAACACAGGGTGGTTGGATCCACTGACCAGAATGCAGAGGGAGGACAAAAGCAGAATGGACAGAGAGACAGGGGAGAGAGCTGTGGAGTGGCTAAATGCTGATGTAGAACAGACAGGGGCTGCCTCATCTGCACTGATCATCTCTGCTTCACAGAGAAGGAAGGGACGGAGGGGTAGAGGGAAGGAGGGATGGAGGGAAGGGAGGAAACCGAGGGGGTGTGTGGTGTGGTGTCTCACAGTTCTCCACAAGACAAAACTGAGCATCTATAAGAGAAACATGCACGCAAACACACACATGCACACACGCACACACACACTTCAGTCCTCTTGGTGGCTGTGATTGTGTAAGGATAGAGAACAATGTGTGTGGGTAGATATGTCTCTTTGTGACCGTGTGTGTGTGTGGGTGTGTGTGGGTCTGTGTAATCAGCACAGTGTGTGTGTGCGATTGGCAGATATCCAACCTGTTGTCCTTCTCATTGATCCTCTCTCCCCCCCTGTGTGAGAGCATATTCAATCACCTCTGCCCTATCAAGAGCCTGCAGTCAAACCTGGGTCCTCTCTACCTCCAAGAAAATAGTTTTTCTCAAGCAGACAGCAGAAAAAGGCAAAAGCTCATCTGTAAGACAGCTTGACTGCTAATCCCTTCCTGGCTGTGACATCACACAGTCACAGTGGAGACTGTTGTCTTTGACAAGCCCTACAATCACCAGCCATTTAACGGCCACACATCTGCTGCTCTCTCCGGCCCTATTAATATGCAGAAACAGCCTCTCTTTGCCGCAGCTGCCGCTAATGGCTATATCGGTTACTACAGCGATTAGGCCTTCACCCCCTTGTGCGTCTCTGCTGTCCCTTCCTGACAAGGCCAGGAGGAAGCGATGCTGATGATGTCACATCCGGTGTGCTGGGAGTAGTCTCACACAAATCGATGCTCCCACAATATCCATTTGTAGTCAGGAACATAGAATTAGTAATTGAATAGGATCTTTGGTCTGGAAGGACAGTAGAGAGCTTCTCCTGCTCTCTTAGGAAGCTCCTGCTCTTGCTTCTCCTGCTCTCTGTGTTAGGAATGACTGTGACTGTGCACCCCATAAACTATCCAAGCTTCCATGATAAATGTCACGTTCACGCCTACAGATGGACATCTTAGAGGGATCAACCATTATATCAACCATTAGCTGTTTACCTAGTAAGGTCTTATAGAGGAGCAGTCCATAGCACTAGAAATAATGACAGTAGGTCTGTGGTACTAACAGGACATGTTTAAAAGTCCTTCTACAGATGTCAGATCTTAATTTGATCACCCTGTTGCAATGCAGGAAATGTACAGCTTGTCGTGTATTTGAGGTTTAAAAAGGTTTCTGAAGCTTGTAATTTCCACTTTAAAATGTCAGACTTGATTTCCCCTTACGAAAAATGTAGCAACCCTTACAAAAATGTCCATTAATTATAATCCACATAATAAGGGGTGCTTTTCAACTGAGCATTGGGCTATACTACCTTAGCTTGGGCTGCTGATGGTCTTCTCCGGCTGACCATGACACACGAGGCTCATTGAGCCGTTATATTGACTATAATTACAGTGGGGCGGGAGGTGTGTTGTTATATTGACTATAATTACAGTGGGGCAGGAGGTGTGCTGTTATATTGACTATAATTACAGTGGGGCAGGAGGTGTGTTGTTAATTTTGACTATAATTACAGTGGGGCGGGAGGTGTGTTGTTATATTGACTATAAATACAGTGGGGCGGGAGGTGTGTTGTTATACTGACTATAATTACAGTGGGGCAGGAGGTGTGTTGTTATATTGACTATAATTAGTGTGGTGCGGGAGGTGTGTTGTTATATTGACTATAATTACAGTGGGGCGGGAGGTGTGGTGTTATATTGACTATACTTACAGTGGGGCGGGAGGTGTGTTGTTATATTGACTATAATTACAGTGGGTTGGGAGGTGTGTTGTTATATTGACTATACTTACAGTGGGGCGGGAGGTGTGGTGTTATATTGACTATAATTACAGTGGGGCGGGAGGTGTGGTGTTATATTGACTATAATTACAGTGGGGCGGGAGGTGTGGTGTTATATTGACTATACTTACAGTGGGGCGGGAGGTGTGTTGTTATATTGACTATAATTACAGTGGGGCGGGAGGTGTGTTGTTATATTGACTATAATTACAGTAGGGCGGGAGGTGTGTTGTTAATTTTGACTATAATTACAGTGGGGCGGGAGGTGTATTGTTATATTGACCATAATTACAGTAGGGCGGGAGGTGTGTTGTTAATTTTGACTATAATTACAGTGGGGCGGGAGGTGTGTTGTTATATTGACTATAATTACAGTAGGGCGGGAGGTGTGTTGTTATATTGACTATAATTACAGTGGGGCGGGAGGTGTGTTGTTATATTGACTATACTTACAGTGGGGCGGGAGGTGTGTTGTTATATTGACTATAATTACAGTGGGGCGGGAGGTGTGTTGTTATATTGACTATAATTACAGTGGGGCGGGAGGTGTGTTGTTATATTGACTATAATTACAGTGGGGCGGGAGGTGTGTTGTTATATTGACTATACTTACAGTGGGGCGGGAGGTGTGTTGTTATATTGACTATAATTACAGTGGGGCGGGAGGTGTGTTGTTATATTGACTATAATTACAGAGGGGCGGGAGGTGTGCCGTTATATTGACTATAATTACAGTGGGGCGGGAGGTGTGTTGTTATATTGACTATAAGTACAGTGGGGCGGGAGGTGTACCGTTATATTGACTATAATTACAGTGGGGCGGGAGGTATGTTGGTATATTGACTATAATTACAGTGGGGCGGGAGGTGTGCCGTTATATTGACTATAATTACAGTAGAGCGGGAGGTGTGTTGTTATATTGACTATAATTACAGTGGGGCGGGAGGTGTGCCGTTATATTGACTATAATTACAGTAGAGCGGGAGGTGTGTTGTTATATTGACTATACTTACAGTGGGGCGGGAGGTTTGCTGTTATATTGACTATAATTACAGTGGGGCGGGAGGTGTGTTGTTATATTGACTATATTTACAGTGGGGCGGGAGGTGTGTTGTTATATTGACTATATTTACAGTGGGGTGGGAGGTGTGTTGTTATATTGACTATAATTACAGTGGGGCGGGAGGTGTGTTGTTATATTGACTATAATTAGTGTGGGGCGGGAGGTGTGCCGTTATATTGACTATAATTACAGTGGGGCGGGAGGTGTGTTGTTATATTGACTATAATTACAGTGGGGCGGGAGGTGTGTTGTTATATTGACTATAATTACAGTGGGGCGGGAGGTGTGTTGTTATATTGACTATAATTACAGTGGGGCGGGAGGTGTGTTGTTATATTGACTATAATTACAGTGGGGTGGGAGGTGTGTTGCTATTTGACTATAATTACAGTGGGGCGGGAGGTGTGTTGCTATATTGACTATAATTACAGTGGGGCGGGAGGTGTGTTGTTATATTGACCATAATTACAGTGGGGCGGGAGGTGTGCTGTTATATTGACTATAATTACAGTGGGGCGGGAGGTGTGTTGTTATATTGACTATATTTACAGTGGGGCGGGAGGTGTGTTGTTATATTGACTATAATTAGTGTGGGGCGGGAGGTGTGTTGTTATATTGACTATAATTAGTGTGGGGCGGGAGGTGTGTTGTTATATTGACTATAATTACAGTGGGGCGGGAGGTGTGTTGTTATATTGACTATAATTACAGTGGGGCGGGAGGTGTGTTGTTATATTGACTATAATTACAGTGGGGCGGGAGGTGTGTTGTTATATTGACTATAATTACAGTGGGGCGGGAGGTGTGTTGTTATATTGACTATAATTACAGTGGGGCGGGAGGTGTGTTGTTATATTGACTATATTTACAGTGGGGCGGGAGGTGTGTTGTTATATTGACTATAATTACAGTGGGGCGGGAGGTGTGTTGTTATATTGACTATAATTACAGTGGGGCGGGAGGTGTGTTGTTATATTGACTATAATTACAGTGGGGCGGGAGGTGTGTTGTTATATTGACTATAATTACAGTGGGGCGGGAGGTGTGTTGTTATATTGACTATAATTACAGTGGGGCGGGAGGTGTGTTGTTATATTGACTATAATTACAGTGGGGCGGGAGGTGTGTTGTTATATTGACTATAATTACAGTGGGGCGGGAGGTGTGTTGTTATATTGACTATAATTACAGTGGGGCGGGAGGTGTGTTGTTATATTGACTATAATTACAGTGGGGCGGGAGGTGTGTTGTTATATTGACTATAATTACAGTGGGGCGGGAGGTGTGTTGTTATATTGACTATAATTACAGTGGGGCGGGAGGTGTGTTGTTATATTGACTATAATTACAGTGGGGCGGGAGGTGTGTTGTTATATTGACTATAATTACAGTGGGGCGGGAGGTGTGTTGTTATATTGACTATAATTACAGTGGGGCGGGAGGTGTGTTGTTATATTGACTATAATTACAGTGGGGCGGGAGGTGTGTTGTTATATTGACTATAATTACAGTGGGGCGGGAGGTGTGTTGTTATATTGACTATAATTACAGTGGGGCGGGAGGTGTGTTGTTATATTGACTATAATTACAGTGGGGCGGGAGGTGTGTTGTTATATTGACTATAATTACAGTGGGGCGGGAGGTGTGTTGTTATATTGACTATAATTACAGTGGGGCGGGAGGTGTGTTGTTATATTGACTATAATTACAGTGGGGCGGGAGGTGTGTTGTTATATTGACTATAATTACAGTGGGGCGGGAGGTGTGTTGTTATATTGACTATAATTACAGTGGGGCGGGAGGTGTGTTGTTATATTGACTATAATTACAGTGGGGCGGGAGGTGTGTTGTTATATTGACTATAATTACAGTGGGGCGGGAGGTGTGTTGTTATATTGACTATAATTACAGTGGGGCGGGAGGTGTGTTTATTTGACTATAATTACAGTGGGGCGGGAGGTGTGTTGCTATATTGACTATAATTACAGTGGGGCGGGAGGTGTGTTGTTATATTGACTATAATTACAGTGGGGCGGGAGGTGTGTTGTTATATTGACTATAATTACAGTGGGGCGGGAGGTGTGTTGTTATATTGACTATAATTACAGTGGGGCGGGAGGTGTGTTGCTATATTGACTATAATTACAGTGGGGCGGGAGGTGTGTTGTTATATTGACTATAATTACAGTGGGGCGGGAGGTGTGTTGTTATATTGACTATAATTACAGTGGGGCGGGAGGTGTGTTGTTATATTGACTATAATTAGTGTGGGGCGGGAGGTGTGTTGTTATATTGACTATAATTAGTGTGGGGCGGGAGGTGTGTTGTTATATTGACTATAATTACAGTGGGGCGGGAGGTGTGTTGTTATATTGACTATAATTAC